>NC_069505.1:183153029-183413029 GCF_027579735.1 Bombina bombina
AATAAAGCATCAGCCACTTTATCAGCCCTGATAGATGACAGAGCCACCGCCTCTGGGTAGTGAGTTGCATAATCCACTACAGTCAGAATGAATCTTTTCCCTGAACTGCTTGGGATAGCTAGGGGCCCTACTATACCCACAGCCACCCTCTCAAATGGCTCGAAGGGGAATTAAAGGGGCACGACCCACCTCTCCAGGTTTCCCCACTTTTTGACATGCAGGACAGGAGCGACAATAATTAGCAACATCAGTACCCATCCCCGGCCAATAAAAGTGATGGGATAACCGGGCTTTGGTTCTCTGTACCCCTAGATGTCCTGCCATAGGAATTTCATGGGCCACTCCCAACAGTTGCACTCTAAACTGTTGAGGTACCACTAACTGTCTCTCAGCTAGCCAGGGATCCTGTCCCTCCACTGGAATGGACTCCCGGTACAAACTCCCTTTATCCCAGTACACTCTCTCTTTATCAGAGTCAGCAGGCAGCTGCCTAGCCAGGTCCCTGATCTTCTCTAGTGTGTGATCAGTCCCCTGGGCCTGCTGAAAATCCTGACTCTGACCAATTATTAGTTGCTGCGCTGTTTGAGGCCCCACCTTCCTTATCAGTGTTCTCCCCTGGGTCCTCGGGCTGTAGCACCCCCTGCTCCCTAATCTGGGCAGACTGCTGTCGGGTCACCACTGATACAGAGGGGCCCTCCCCCTCTGGCACTACTTCTACACACTTCTGGTACTTAGGGATGATTGGTTCACACACCAACAGACTGTCATTCTCATTCAGCTCTCTCTCTCTGTCAGTGCATCCTCCCACATTTTCACAGGGCCTTACAGACATGTCTGGTTCAGGTAAAGGCTGCGTCACACACACACCCTGCCCCCCTCCCCTTCAGTACATATCTGGGCATAGTTACACATGGTCTCTTGTACATTAGGACCCCTATCTTGTTTACCTAGGTCACAGGTATCATGATCAGGTATATACTGTGACAATAATCTACCCAAATCAGTACCAAGCAATACATTTGTAGGAATATTATCTGACACTCCCACATCTCTTAACCCTCTTCCTGCTCCCCAATCTAGATATACTCGTGCCATTGGCACTGCAGGTTGTACTCCCCCAATCCCTTTAACTGCTAGAGTCTTTCCAGGGATAATGTCCTCCGAGCTCACTAGCTCTGGACGCACAATAGTCACTTCTGCACCCGTGTCCCAAAGCCCCAATGTTACCTTATCTCCAACAGTCACAGGTTGTAAGTTCTCATTGGTACTTTCCTCTGGCCAGGTTACAAACAAAACAGAAGATGATAATCCTGAGGAGCGGCCTCCTCCTGCTGATGCTGAAGGTTTCTTCCTCTCTGGGCAGTTAGTGCTGATGTGACCCATTTTTTGACAAGCAAAACACTTGCGGGTATCTCCCTGCCCAGGTGCAGCACCCACACCTCCTTTCCCAGAGGGAGCAGACACACTAGACAAAGGCACATCAGGTTTTGTGAAGGGGGGTCGTGCAGCAGCTCCTTTCCAGGTGGATCCCCCTTAGAAAAGGATTTTCTCCCATTCCCTGGTGACCTGTTGGCTGTGTAAAAATCAGCCAGCTCACCAGCTTCCAATGCTGTTGTGGGTTTACGATCCAAAACCCATTCTTGAACTTCTGCTGGGCACAGCTGCATAAATTGCTCCTTCACTATCAGATCTTCCAGCTCTTTGATAGTGGCCATTTTTAATCCTCTGACCCACTGTTTAAAGGCTGTCATCAAGTTCCCAACAGCTGCAGTATAGCTCTCTGACAAACCTTTCTGCAGAGAACGAAATTTCTTCCTGTACACCTCAGGAGTAAGATTGTATCTCCTCTGCAGGGCAGCTTTAATGGAATCATAGTCCTGATCAAACTCTGGGGGTAGTTCAGCAAAACCCTCCAGTGCAGGACCTTTCAGGCCAGGGGTAAGGTACTTGGCCCACTGATCCCTTGGCAAGTGGAACTGTCTGCAAACTTTCCGTACAAGCTGTAGCTGATACTCTCTCTCAGCCTGTCTTTCAGCAACCTGTCTCTCATAAAATTTGGCAATCAGCTCCATGCGCAAACTTGCATCCACTGAGCCCATATGTTTCAGAGCAGTTTGCAAATAACAGTCCAATGGATCCTCAGATCCTGATGAATCGCTGCCCTCATCTGCAGACACCTCTCCTCTGGCTTGGCTGTTATATTCAAAAAGAGCTTGTATTAGTCCATCTTTGTTCTTTCCACGGGTTGGGATATCACGCTCCTGGAATAACAGTGCCAACGTTTCCTTCGTTTGTTACTCGTATGTCTCCATAGCAAAAATAAAATAGAAAATAAAAACAGAGAATAGGGAAGGGGACTGTTTGCAATGTGTGACTATATAATGTACTGAGTTTTAGCCTTTGGAAATTTTGAGTTAGAATTTATTTTTAGTACTGGGATTTTCACACTAGCAAATCCACAAGCACTAAAATCTAATTATAAAAATGATCTACACCGCTGCCCACCAATTTGTGACGAACCAAGGTTATCCAACCTTGCGCCAGTCACTTATTTGACACAGAAAGGGTTATCAGACCCCTTCTACTCTCACTAACAGGTCACAATCTAGCCACATCATGCCAGCTTGTGATTTAGTTCAGTGGGTGTAAGGGTTAACAAAACTCTCCAGTCTGTACTAGACGTAAAAAAATGCCCAAAACTCCCCTTTAATGTCACCCACACTAAACTAACTACAATATTTCAGCTGCCACCACTTAAAATTTATTAAAGGGAAAATCCTAAGGAAAAACCCAGACTTACACATTAACTCTCGGAGTACAATTTAGCAGAAAATAACCTAAATTATACAGTTCTAATATTCCAGTCTCTTTCAGTAACGTGGTTCAATTATTAGACAAAGACCAAACTTAATAAAGGAATTATTTATTATGCCAAAAATATTATGCACAATGCATTATTAATAAAAAGTTGTTACAAATAAAATTACACACGCAAACAGGTTAAAATAAAAAGAGGAGAAAAACAGATTGAATACTTTCCTAGTCTCAAGATCTGCGCCAGGGGAATGGCAGAAAGCGATGGCTCCTTACTCTGTAGAACAGCTCCCCTTGTAAGAATGACCCCTTTTCAGTGTTAAACCCAAGACCCTTATACCTTTTTTCCATAGATCAGGTTGCCTGACCACACCCTCCTGGGCAGGCTAAGAAACCCCCCTGTCTTTAAACACAAATAGGCATTAGACCAATGTCCTTTTATTGACCTCATCAGGATATGGGGGAGAAGCACTGTGGTATCTCTGGAGCTGACAGATTGACTCAATGCATACACAATAACATTTGGAGGAAGGGTTTTTAGAAATTATTTATGAGGGGTTCTGGCACATCAAAGAAAACACAAACAAACCCAGTAAACAACTGTTCTTAGTTCACAAACTAAACCGAATTAACCCCTTAGCAGCTACATCCTGAGATATTTGTGACAACAAGGGAGACACAAAGACAAGCGAAACAGGGTTCTGTTGTGACTGACAAGGACAAGGGAGACACAAGGACAAGGGAGACAGGGTTCTGATGTGACTGACAAGGACAAGGGAGACACAAGGGCAAAGGAGACAGGGTTCTGATGTGACTGACAAGGACAAGGAAGACAGAGTTCTGATGTGGCTGACAAGGACAAGGAAGCTAGGGTTCTGATGTGACTGACAAGGACAAGGAAAACAGGGTTTGGATGTGATTGACAAGGAAGCTAGGGTTCTGATGTGGCTGACAAGGACAAGGGAGACAGGGTTCTGATGTGATTGACAAGGACAAGGAAGCTAGGGTTCTGATGTGACTGACAAGGACAAGGGAGACAGGGTTATGATGTGATTGACAAGGAAGCTAGGGTTCTGATGTGACTGACAAGGGAGACAGGGTTCTGATGTGGTAGTGAGGCTAAATTGTGACTGGAGAGGCAGGTCTGTGATGTAGGATTAGGCTAACACAGTGGCAAATGAGCCAGGTGTCTGAGACACACACACATTTAGAAAGAGCACTATGACCCTGTTACTACAGAAAACAACACACACACACACACGGAATTCCCTCCATGGGTGCTGCCCTTTTGGAACCTAGGTTACACTGTAGGTATCTGAAGGGGAGTTACTGCACATGTGCAAACACAACAGCTCTGGAATATAGTGAAACATGGTGGCACTCATGAGTAGAGGCAGGGAATAACCTCATTACTGTGCATATGGCATGTATTTAGTGTTTAATGTCCCTTTAAATTAACTTTATGTTCTGCTCCATATACAAGCAAGAATCATCTGTGTTTTCCCATTGTTTTCCTGTGTTATTTTCCTAAAAAAATGCACATATTGTAACCTTTTACAAAAGACCTGTACCTCTAAT
The DNA here is from genome assembly GCF_027579735.1 of Bombina bombina. Classification (NCBI taxonomy): domain Eukaryota; kingdom Metazoa; phylum Chordata; class Amphibia; order Anura; family Bombinatoridae; genus Bombina; species Bombina bombina. Next base: position 183,157,422 of record NC_069505.1, read on the forward strand.
CTACTGGACGGCCACAAAGATATTGAAGAGATTTTTTGGCAGTTATCAAACTATTGGTGCAGAAGTAATACCAGGTAACATACATATTAAATAAAAAGAATAGAGATTAAATAACACAGACGATGCAATACAAGTTCATACATGTTATGCTATGGTTTGCAAGATTTTCTTTAATGTGGCACTTATAGACTAAAACTGATTTTTACTTGCAAAAAAATAACAAAACATTTGTATCAGACGTGTTTTGCTTCTCTGTGGTTGGTAGTTCTGTCATTATTTAGTACAGACCAGAAAACATCTAAGGTAAATAAATGTGTTCCCTAAATTCCCTTAGCCAGTGCTAGCAAGAGTTATGAATGCCAATCAGTCTGTATTTTACTGGCATGGCTAGTTCGTGTGAGAGACGATAAAAAGGTACATAGATAAAACAAGAGCCCAGTAACTGTGAAACTTGTTCTAAGTGTGTTAGAATGTTATTTTAAATAAAAATAATAAGTACAATTTTTTTCTGCATCCTGCAATGAACTAAAATAGTGGGTGAGTTTGACAATGCTTTAAATGTCTTAAAGGGAAATGAAACACAAAAATGTTCTTTCAGAATTCAGATAGAGAATACAATTTTAAACAACTTTCCAATTTATTTCTATTATTTAATTTGCTTCCTTCTCTTGTTATTCATTGCTGAAACGTTTATCTAGGAAAGCTCGGGAGCAGCAAAGAACCTAAGTTCTAGCTGCTGATTGGTGGCTGCATATATATATATATATATACTGACTGTCATTGGCTCACCTATGTGTTCAGTTAGAAACCAGTAGTGCATTGCTGCTCCTTCTGCAAATTATACCAAGAGAATTAAACAAATTAGATAATAGAAGTTAATTAGAAAGTTGTTTAAAAATGTATTCTCTATCTGAATCATGAAATAAAAATTTTGGGTTTCATGTCCCTTTAAAACATGCTATATGCCCTCCTTGTTTTCATATGTTTTAGATTTAAATTACAGGGAAACAAAGTAAATACATAATAAAATTATATTACAATGTTGTTTCACTACACATGATTAAATATTTTATATTAAAGGGACAGTCTAGTCAAAATTAAACTTCCATGATTCAGATAGGGCATGCCATTTTAAACAACTTTCCAATTGACTTATAGCATTACATTTGCTTTGTTCCCTTGGTGGTATTTTTGAAAAGCTAAATCTAGGTAAAAAAGGGATTATCTATCTTTTTAAACAGTAAAAATTCTAGTGTAGACTGTCTCTTTAACATCTGTGTTTAATGTCCCTTTAAGATCAGTCTTGTCAGAGCTTTTTATATACTATTTATGGAACTGTATGCCAATTAGCATGACCAGCTTTTTTTTTTTTCAAGAAAGGTGGCACGCCTCCTTAGAGTCTAATAGCCAAGGATAATCTTATAACATGTCGTTCAGAAACCCTGACTAATCTAAATGATTCATTGAAATGCATAATCTATTTGCCCTACTGCTCCTGGGCTATATTTAAAATGTGGCCAGATACTGTAGGAACCGGAGTTGGGCATCTCAGACCCACAAACAAAAAATACTGTAGTTCAGTAGTTGCCAAATCTATTTAAAATTAAGGAGTCAGTAAGAAAATTGAGGACCCAGACAAACTTTTAGGAGCCAGACAGTGGTATTTCTATATAGATATATGGAGACTAACCCAAAAAGTTAGGAGTCAGGGGTAAAATTCTAGGAGCAAGTGGCTCCCTGTCTCCTGCGTTTGTCGAGCCCTGCTGTAGTTAATAGTCATTTAAAACCAGTACCTAATACAAATACCATCATGTTCAGCATTTGTCCACAATCACTCATTTTTACTGTTCAAGCCAGACAAACTGCGATGCAATTTGGAAGAAAAGTTAAGGGTCAATTTGAATTAAATTATAGGAAATAATGAATGAATGAACATTGCATTTTTTGCTATGCAATCTAGTCAAAAAGCTGTAATATTCCAACTGACTTGTATGAAAAAGTGGGTTAAGGTTGATAAAAGTCTGTTAGGTAATATCAGGCCAAAGTAAAGATATTTTTTTAAAAATTGACCTAAAATAATATGGACCAATTTTTAAATGATTCAATTTTATTATCAACATATCAATAAACTTGTAATATTTTTAAAACAATTCTCTGAAACCAATTTATAAGCTGCCCTAATAGTTGACAAACAGCTGAAACAAAGTTACATGTACTAAATTAAAATTCAATATTAGTGTATTCAAAGTGTAATAATATAGCATTTGAACAATGTTAAATTATAAAATCAATTAATTATGAAACTAGGTGAGAAATTATAGGGTATGAAAAGTATAATTATATAACATTTGAATAGAATAATGTTAAATTATAAATTAAATATGAAATTAAAATACAATGATAGGGTATTCATACTATAATAATATAGCATTTAAATGTAACATTATTGCATTATACATTAAATAAAATGTTAAATTGAATATTTAATTTTAAATATGTTATTTAAATATTTCATTAAAAATGTAATTTTTTATTATTTGGAATTAATTTATAATTCAATATTATTACGTAAGTTCTCAGGGGGGCTTTGTGGGATTCATGCCTGATTACAAATAAAGGTAATAATAAAAAAATTATAACAAAAATAAAATACATTTGATATTATAGTATTTTAAATATAATATTATTGCATTTTATGTTACTACATTAAATTAAATATACAACATTTACAATTCCAGAGGGATATTTATATTTTATTATATACTTATTTAATTTGCTGTCTCTGTCCAAATTGTCTTTATAAAAATGACACAATGTTTATTTTATCCATATATATTTGAAAAATCTCATTAACTGGCAGATCACTATCTATCTAAACAAATATGAGAAATAGTGTTTAAGAAAAGTATTTCTTAATAACATGCAACCTGTAGTTTAGTGGATTTTTTTTGTGTGTTTTTAAATATGGATCAGTTTACTCTATAGATTAAAATATAGGATTTGCTGAATCTTTTCTGTTCTGAGAGTTTTCACCATTTAAAATGGATGTTTCAATATTTTTTTAAATATATACAGTGAAACTGTACTGCACCAGAACCACTACTAAGAAGATTATGGGATTATTAACCACACCCAATGATGATTTACACCCAGAACCATCTCATGTAAATTACACACAATATGCACAACATATTAACCCCTTAACAACAGCACATCAGCTGTAGCTTTAGCCTTTAGGCGTTAAATAACTTGGGTCCCACACTATTTCTGCATGCCTAAGAGCGTTATTCATGTAGTAACAGCGTGGTCTTGCCATTGCTGACAAGCCCTGTGCTATTAGAGGGCTAAAAAACCCTTGTGACATACAGGGAGCATCGCTGTTAAGGGGTTAAGTACTCAAGGATGCCAGGTAACCAATTTAGATATATTATGTTATCGTTCTGCTATTTTACTTTGAGGTGCAGGAGATTCAGATGATATAAATTAGAATAACAAAGACCTCATGTCTGATTAACACAGTCTGGCATCTATACCAAACCCACATTTTAGGGAAGTGTTTTACAATGTTGGGCAGACTCCAGGGACAATTATACAATAGAACAGGACATAAGCCGGGCAGGGTATGCTTCTGTCTGTATTTAGGTGGCATATCCAATGAAAAGTTGCAAACAGAAGTAGAATATTTAATTTACTAACAATAGTTCTCATAAATTAAAATGTAGGAATTGGATCATTTGTTATAATTTGGCAATTTTGCTTGAAAACACCCAATAATAATAGAAGATAATTAACTATGATATCAACATTGCCTCTTATACCACACAGGACAAAGGATAACTGTTTGCTCAGGTTGAGTTGTTAAGAGTTATTCCCTATGTAGCAACCATATGGTTACTATGAGGTTGATTTATCAAAGTGTTATTGAATGCGCTTTGTAATTTTCCTTTCCGTTTGCCTGAGCTTGCCTATGTCGAAGAGCACATATGCGCTCACATTTATATAAAAAATAAGCACTTTTTTGCGCCTTTTCAAATACGATCGCTCAGTCGAAGAAAGATACATTTCTGTAATCTAATTAGTATTTGCACCCTATTTATGGTATAAAAATGCTTTCTTTTTAATTTCATAAGTGGACTGGAGACTGTCTGAAGTGAGCCGGTTGCAAGGAAGTGAGCTTGAAGCAAGAAACGGATTTAATTACTTGAATACGGCAGAGTTATATTGTGAGGGTAAATAAATGTATTTATTCATTTGTTGCTAAAAAACAGGGCTAATAAAGTAGTTTTCCCTGATATAACAATCTGCTGCACATATACTATATAATACCTAGGTCATATAAGTTATTCATGCTGATAGCATATCAATCATTATGTGGGCAAATCTTCTTCCATCTCAGAAATACCAGCTAAAATCAGAGTATTCCATGACGTGCACACAACACGTGCTCATAGATAAATGATTTCAACTGCTGTTATCCCCAGTATTTATGGAGAACTTTCTTGCAGGTAGATGAAGGTGAATGTAAAGAACGCGTTGGGCGCACACAAAAAAAAGTTGCTAGTCAAACTATTGAAAATGTGACTAAAGAGAGCTAATTTAGCCCCTTTTTTTAGGTACACGAATGCGCCTAGTCAAACGCAATGCACCAGGTTTGAATTAGCTGTCGATCTATAAAAATGTTAGTAGCATTTAAAGGGAAATGAAACCCGCCAAAAATATTTCATGATTCAGACAGAACATGTGATTTTGAACAATTTTCCATATTACTTCTGGTATTTAATTTGCTTCCTTATCTTGGTATCATTAGTTGAAAGGCATACCTAGGTAGGCTCAGGAACAGCAATGCATTACTGTGAGCTAGCTGCTGATTGGTGACTGCAAATAAATGTCTCTTTTCATTGGTTCCCCAGATGTGTTCAGCTAGCTCTCAGCAGTGCATTTCTGCTCTTTCATTAAAGGATACCAAGATAATGAAGCAAATTTGGTAATAGAAGGAAAATAGAAAGTTGTTTAAAATCACGTCCTATATGAATTTTGAAATATACATTTTGAGTTTCATATACCTTTAAAGGGACACTAATTAAACACTTTGAGATGGCAATATAAAATGATAAATTATTTATTTTGTCCCCTTTTCCTGTAATTTTAGGCGCAAAAATAGGATAAATTGCTTATGTAACAGAGTCAGTAAAACATAAATGTATTGCATGCAGGACCTGCAAGGCTTTTCAATACATCATGTAATCAGCAGGTACATGTAATTACTGTTGAGTCATTGTCTTCATATGTAACCGTCTTCCCACATTGCACAATCATGTTTATGAAACAGTCTGACTGACATAACCACACCACGTGATCTGCCATAGCCACCCCCACAAAACAACACAAACGTGTATTGAAAGAAAATTTGGCTACCATCCAAGACGCCATCTTAGGTGTGGGCTACAGTGTTCGATGTACCGCCATGAAAAATAAGAAAGATAAGGAAGAATTAGCCTGATTAACGAGACCATTTGAGCATGTGAAACACATATAACAGTTTAGACTGGTTGAGATCTTTGTAATGTAAAGTGCTTACTGGTAGTGCCTTCAGCAAAGATGGCCGTGCAGTCGGTGGGCGTGTACCTTGTTGTTAGGGGCGGATCTAATGATGACAGTGCCTTGGGACGTCATGCTAGTATAAGAGGCTGTGTGCGCGGTAAATGCGTCAGATAGATCTTGTGTTGAGTAGAGCAATCTAGGGATTCCCGCTTCAACAGTGATTGGACGGAACCCGAGTTCGATAGTATCATGAGTTCCCAGGTCAGACAGAACTACCACCAGGACTGCGAGGCCGCCATCAACCGGCAGGTCAACCTGGAGTTGTATGCGTCCTACGTGTATTTATCTATGGTGAGTGTGCGCGCGGCAGTGACACGCGCATGTTACCTGTGCACCTGCTGTAGCCCCCCCCCCCCCCGTATGTCTGCCCCTAGTGTGGCAATCCGCTTCTGCTATGTACATGTGAAGACCACCTACCTGCAGTTTATCTAGTCTTCCTGTGGCTGTAGGTTTTTTTTATCCCCGGTACCAGAAACGCTGATCCGCCTGCTGTGACTTGTTTCCTACATTTTTATTCCCAAGGAACAAATCATATCCTTTACCTTATTTTGCCATTTGAAATAGCCGATGTGCCTGTTGTAATGGTTAAAGAAATGCTATATACTTAAGACGGTATAGACGTAATTGTGCTCCTGATGCGCAGTGGGTCAGTGATATTGCCCCCTTATTTTCTTCGGTGTATATAGTAGTAAGAGAATTTCATGTGAATATAGTGAGTAAAACTAAAGATGTCTGTGCATCCTGCAACCCCAGCCCATTTTATTGGGTTGTGGCTATATAACACTTCAAACTGCAGTTCGTATAACAAATCCATGGGGAAACGATTTTACTATACTGTCTCTAATGTTCCCAAGTAGATTCTTTCAAGATTGTTAACCTCTTCAGGATGTTAGGCCGTCCCATGCCGTCATGAAAATGCCACGCTTTAAGGACGGTAGGGGACATCCTAATGTTTGCCGTCCCATGCTCATTAAAATCTGGGCTACATGCCTAGCAATGCGGTCAGTCGGCTCTGTTTGAGTCAAGTGGTTGCAGGTACAAGCATGTGTCGTCCTGTTTGGACTATTAACATTATGTCAACATTATCTTTATCAATTGCCTTCACCCTGTAGGGGCTAACACTGATGTTAACTATTGTTTATAAACAGTACAATAGGGATCACAGCTAGACTCTTGCAATTTAATTTGCTCACAAGATCTGTTTTTAATGTTTTGTAGGGCCGCTGATGAAATGCCAGGTATGGGAGTGGCAGTGACTTGGTGTTATGCAAGGATAAGGCTCATCAGATGGGGTTAATCCTTTCTGCTGTTTAAAGGGACAGTATACACTCATTTTCATATAACTGCATGTAATAGACACTACTATAAAGAATAAGATGCACAGATACTGATATAAAAATCCAGTATAAAACTGTTTAAAAACTTACTTAGAAGCTTCCAGTTTAGCTCTGTTGAAAAGGTTGCTGGAAAGCCCACAGCAAGTGGCAAATAAGACCCCCCCCCCTTCTTTTTGCATATGAAAAGACCATTTACACAAACAGCAGCAAGCTGGAGAAGGTAGCTGACGGTATTCACATAAAACTTTGGGGCTTGGTTAGGAGTCTTAAAATCAGAGAAAAGTTATTTAAAAATAAGCAAAACTATACATTTTTTGTAAAAAAACAAACAAAAAAACCAAACTTTATGGGCTATATAAATAGATAATCTACAAAACATTTATGCAAAGAAAAAATGAGTGTATAATGTCTTTTTAAAATGTGTTGGATCTCCGGGCAAGTTATTTTAAATCCTAAAACCAGGCAGTCTGTGTCTGTAGGGCATGGGTGAAATACAGATTGCATTTCCACTGTTCATCAGCTAATCTGTGCCCACTTGCTCCAATGACAGAAGTGGGGCCTTTTGCTGTATTTGAAGGATAGACTAATTTGTTCTCCATATGTTTCACAGCACAGTGAATAGTAAATCTAAAGGTAAAAATGACACAATTCTGAGGTTGTACAATAGCTTAAAATGTTTCCTTTTATTAAAATTTACGTCATACATTTTTTTTTTCTTGGCACCTTTCCATGATCATGCTAAGGAATGCTCACAAGCACACTTTTCTTTTTTTTTTTTTTTTCTTTTTTTTTTTTTCTTTCCCAGACACATTTGCCAGACAACAATACTTGTGTAACTGTTTTATACACAGTGCTTAAAGGACCAGTTTAGTCATGGCTAATTGGTTTGATAAAGTAGCTATAACTCAAAGGACCACTCAATACAGTAGAATTGCATAATTAACACCTACTCTGAATTTCAAATCAGATTTGTTTGCTCACTTTTTTTTTTCTTTTTTTTTCTCCTCATTATCTGGCCCACTATCATGTGAGATATCGGCCAATCAGACTTTATGTATACCCTGTGAGCTTGTGCACATGGTCCATAGGATCTTGTTCCCCCAGAAAGTGTGAATATAAAGACTGTGTGCAGAATTTGATAATGGAAGTAAATTGGGAAAGTGTCTTAAAACTGCTGCACTGAGTCATACGTTGAGTGTCCCTTTATTAAAAACGACAGATTTCAAGCATAATTATGGTTTGTTGTTTTTTTTGGGGGGGGGGCTTCCCACTGCTCCCTCACCCACTTCGCTCGATGCTCTGTACCGCCCAGACAAAAGGGCTGTGCTATAGTGTTTGTAGCCTGCCCTATGGCCAATTGGAAGTACTTATTTAGGTTTATGCAAATAACCTAGGATTTTTTCTCACACACCATTGGTCCAAGTACGATGACGTTGGTGCACATGATTAGGTGCGGCAGGAGTGAGCCAGCCGTGATGTCATTGTAGGGGCTGGTGCATGCGTAATGGGATGCAGGGAGACAGACCGAGGGGCAGTAGGCCAGAATATATTGTCTGGGGGTATGGAAAACATTGTAGAAAAATGGGAGTATTCCATAAAATATTTATAAATATAGGAAGCACTATATACTTACCCAACAAAACATGTTTTACTATGTCTACCAAAAACAAGAAATTAAACTAATTTTCAAACTGTCCCTTTAAGACACATGTATACTGGTGGGCCTACCTCAGTATGCACTCATGTGAAAAGTATAAGCTTCAGCAAAGGAGATCAAGAGAGAAACTAAACGGACTTCAACTGGAATTTTTTTAATCGTAAATTTTACTTCAGTTTAAAATTTCAGTTTAATTTTGACTTCTATGTCCTTGAATATATATTGCCTCTAATAGTTTGCCGTTGTGTATCAGTCTTGGCTATACTGGCTCAAGTGTGCTTATTTACAGCAAAGCCTAACCTACATCTCACTGGGAATGAACATAAGAGAATCTGTAAGGCTAGGCATTCTGTATAAAGCCCATCTGCTGTCGTGTAGGCGTGCTCAGGAGCAGTGTGTTTCTGCTAAAGCTAGAAGACTGCAAGATGGCGCATGCAGCTCTGTAACATGCTTGTTGGCTGAAGAATGTACTATGTTTAGTACCAGTGAACGCTTATGAAATTGCACACAACCTTTTTATTTTTTGTTACTGATAAAAGCGTGCATATACGTATAACCCCAATTCCATTTACTTATTAGCCTAAAGAGAACCCCTTATCCGGCTAGCACAGAGCATTTAAAGACCATTTCCTCCCTCTGTTTCCTGTGCAGTTATTGATCTAAACGTAAAGGGAATATATTAGCAGCTAAAGTCAACTGCAACATGAGCTTTCTTTGTAAGATGAAATGTTACTTACAGACTTGCAAGAATGTGTATACGTGTATGGTCTTCCCTTCTGTCACAGGACCTGATGTGTGATGTCTTTTAATATGCATCTTTTTAAATGTAAGTTAATCTTGCATGTGGTGTGTATATAATAAATAGAATGTCTCTAACTAGTACATATTCACAGAGTTAAATTGTGTCTTTAATCCCACTTGACAAGTCAGTTTTCAGATTTAAAAAAAGTGTTAAAAGGGCACTGTTAATTCAGCTTTCTATACTTTAAGTTGCTTCTGCAGCAAATGGCTTCACTCCACACAAAGGCGCAGTGACCTCCAAGGATGATGGGAGGGCTCTAATCCATGTGGTTGGGAGGGGACATTACATGTGGAATAAACAATCAATGTTTTTCTGCATATGGCAGTGACCTCTGCTGGGCAGAAAGTAGGTCTGCAGGCCCAAGTCTTCTAGTACTGCCCAGTGTCTGAAAATATCTGCACTGGTGATGGTACAGCAGACTTTTGCCTGCATGACTGGTCTTAGTGTCTCATCACTCTCATCCTGGTTTTCAGACAACCACCTATCTTAAAACAAGCTGGTCCCAAGGATATTATCCCTCATAAGATGTTCAATATGGCAACATACACAGTAATACAGTTCTCTACACACAAACAAAGCAGTAAGTCACAACACCACATTATACAATATTAAAGCACCTTAATTTGCACTGCAAGTAATGGGGGGGGCACTAGCCAAAAACTGCACCTGTGGATGAACTTACTCAGGTCGTTAGTCCAAAAATCAGTGAACAAAATACTACACTCCAGCTGGGTACACTTAGTTTATTCAACACTTCTCAGAAGTAACTTATTGAACCCCCATGAAAGAAATGGTTTCAAACGGGGGGGGGGGACCCATTTAATACTGGTCTAAATGTTACTTTTTTTTTTTTTTCCCTTATGTTGTCAGGCTTTCAGACCCCTATGGCGCCTATCCCTGTACTTAGACCTGTGGATCTGTGTGTGTTTTTTTTTTTTTTTTTTTTTTTTTTTTTTTTTTTTTTTTTCTTACCACTTTTACTAAGGAAGCTAACTTTGTTTTCTCCCCCCCAGTCCTATTACTTTGACCGTGATGATGTGGCACTGAGAAATTTTGCAAAATATTTCCTACACCAGTCCCATGAGGAGCGGGAGCATGCAGAGAAGCTAATGAAGTTACAGAACCAACGTGGAGGAAGGATATTCCTGCAGGATGTCAGGGTGAGAATTGACGCTTGCTTTACTTTGTTGTGGATTGTTTAAAGGACAACTCAAAGTTGTATTGCATAATTAGTACATAATAAAAAGACAATGAAATAGCACTCTACTGCTAATTTGAAATTCAGAATATGTTTTTCACAAATTATATTTTTTTGCCCATTTTCCAGCCCCTCTATCATGAGATCAGACTAGTATATGTATACCCTGTGAGGTTGTGCACATGCTCAGTGAAAGGTGGTCCCTCGGTGTGACTGTAAAGATGGTCCAAAATTTGATAATGGAAGTAAATTGGAAAGTGTCTTAATACTGCCTGCTCTGAATCATTTAAAGGGACAGTCTAGTCCAAAAAAACCTTTCATGATTCAGATAGGGCATGCAATTTTAAACAATTTTCGAATTTACTTTTATCACCAATTTTTCTTTGTTCTCTTGGTATTCTTAGTTGAAAGCTTAACCTAGGAGGTTCATATGCTAATTTCTTAGACCTTGAAGGCCGCCTCTTAAGAATGCATTTTAACAGGTTTTTCACCACTAGAGGGTGTTAGTTCATGTTTTTCATATAGATAACACTGTGCTCGTGCATGTGAAGTTACCTAGGAGCCATCACTGATTGGCTAAACTGCAAGTCTGTCAAAAGAACTGAAATAAAGGGGCAGTCTGCAGAGGCTTAGATACAAGATAATCACAGAGGTAAAAATATATATAAATATAACTGTTGGTTATGCAAAACTAGGGAATGGGTAAACAAGGGATTATCTATCTTTTAAAAAATTAACAATTCTGGTGTAGACTGTCCCTTTAAAGTTTAGTTTGACTTAAGTGTCCCTTTTAAGTGTTGTTGGCGGAGAAGTCTGTTCTCTCAATACTAAAGGCAGAAAAAGTCAACCTATGTATAATCTTGGTACCGGTTAGATCCCCTATCAATGCAAGAAACAGATTCTGCCTACTTCCCTAGATACAGCTGCATGACAAGTTGAGGGGAAGTGACAGAAGAATGCGAGGTTTAATACAAACACAGAATCAGTTTAATCTTTTGGTGCCCAACTCCCCCAATAGGAGGACATATGTGTTTTCCTGCATCTTAGATATATTTTGCAGTTAAATATTACAATCATCTGTAGCTTAGCTAGACAAGTATATCTGCATACAGATGCAAACCAAAACATTAAAGGGACACTGAACCCAAAAAAGTTTTCTCTCGTGATTCAGATAGAGCATTCAACTTTCTAATTTACCCCTATTCATTTTTTTTTTCTATGTTCTTGCTATCTTTATTTGAAAAATAAGGCATCTAAGCTTTTTTTGTTTTGTTTACAACTCTGGACAGCACTTTTTTATTGGTGGATGAATGTATCCACTAATCAGCAAGGACAACCCAGGTTATTTACAAAAAATGGGCCAGCATCTAAACTTACATTCTTGCATTTCAAATAAAGCTACCAAGAGAATGAAGAAAATTTGATAATAGGAGTAAATTAGAAAGTTACTTAAAATGTCATGCTCTATCTGAATTGCGAAAGATTGCAACTCTAACATGCTGAATCCTGTCCTCCGTGTTGGGAATAGGGGAGGGAGTGGGTTGGTGTGGGAGAGCAGGTATAAAGCACTGGAGGGCTTAATTGCAGCTTCCAGGTGTTGGGAGGAGTGACTATGCGTGTGGGGGGGTGGCTTATGTGTAATATAATTCTACAGCAGTAGTTGCTGATACTGTATAAGCAAGTGGTAGAGAATAAAGTATAATTTAGTGTTTGGTCTGTTGGCAGAGTGAAGGTTAGGGGTGTTTGCATGTTTCATAATGTTATGCCTCTGTGCTTATTGCACCAGTGTTTGCTGTGTATGTTGCAGGGCTGATCTGTCACTCAAGTGGGTATAAGGCATTTAGACTATTGCTCATTTAAAACCAGGGAAGCATGTTTAGTAAGATCTGTGTTGCATGCTTTAATTGCTTGTCTGATCTATTGATGTTTACAGAAACCAGATCGTGATGAGTGGGGAAATGGCCTGGAAGCTTTGGAGTGTGCTCTGCAGCTGGAGAAAAGCGTAAACCAGTCCCTGCTAGATCTGCACAAACTGTCTACTGACCGCAACGATCCCCACGTGAGTATCTAATGTGCTCCTGTGATATAGCAGTGAGTCCCTGAAGTGTGACCTACCTGTGTGCATTGCACCCAATGTTTACTTGTGCAGTATATGCTTTTGTTCCTGTCTCTGAAGGGGAAATAAGTCACAAAACAATCTGGAAATCTACTAGTTAGCACTTAGACCATAATCTGCTAGTAGATCTGTTAGGGACACCTGCTTCAATATGTGTCCTAGTGTAACCCTTTACTGCAAACTTTTCCTGTTAAATGTGGCCATTAAACACCAATGCAAGTAGAAGGAATCTCACCCAATTAGAGGTCCCCTGTTATTATAAAATAAGACTTATTGCCCCAGTGTCATACAAATAAGGTCTTTACTGTGTGATCATTGGTAGGGCATGCAATACCTTCAGGTTTATTCCTGTAAACAATCCTGCCCCTTAAAGGGACAGCCAACTCAAAATATATGTATTGTTTAAAAAGATGATCTCTATTACCCATTGCCCAGTTTTGCACAGAAAACATGGTTATATTAATACACTTTTTACCTCTGATTACCTTGTATCTAAGCCTCTTTTGAAAGCCCCCTGATCACGACTTATCTATTGACTTGTATTTAAGCCAATTAGTGCATTGTCTGCCACAACCCACGGGCGTGAGAACAATGTTATCTGAATGGCTTGCATGAACTAGCATTCCCCTGTAGTGAAAAGCTAATAAAGCATGTGATAAGAGGCTGTCTTTAGTGGCTTAGAAACAGGCAGGTTTAAAGGTTCTAAAGTATATGATAAGAAGAATGTTGGTTGTGCAAAGCTGTGTAATGGGTAGTAAAGGAATTGCACCTTTTTAAACAAGTGTAGACTGTCCTTTTTAAATCTAGAGGGCTGCCATGATTTTCATTGGTGCGACTATTCTTGGATTACTTGCAATCCACAGCCTATGGGAAGCCTGAGAAGAACTGATACTTCATTTTAATTAGACAGGAGTCCCCTTGCAACAGCTCACTAGTGTCACAGGGGACTTTATATTGACCACTTTATTTAAATATGTCCTTGTACATGATGGTTTGCTTTTCACAAAGATTTTGGTGGCCATGAAAATCCTAAATCCTGCAGATCAGTGAGCACATGTATTTTGGGAGCTTGATGCTTGTGACATCACATCACTATGATACAATGCATATAAGTTGTCCTATAGTGGATAAGGAAGCTGCTGAGACTTGTCTTCTGGACTTGCTTCAGTAAGAACTAAAACCCCCAGTTAGGTTAGTGACTTGGAGCTGTCCAGTTGGCTGAAGTGCTTTAGTCTCACCTTTCTCTTTCCTGCAGCTCTGTGACTTCATAGAGACCCACTACTTGGACGAGCAAGTGCAATCCATTAAGGAGCTTGGTGACCATGTGACAAACTTGCGAAGGCTGGGAGCACCTGGAAATGGCATGGCCGAGTACCTGTTTGACAAACACACACTGGCAGAGCACCATGACTGAGCTTTCTGGTCCCCCTACTCTGCTGTCCTCCTCCCCAGTGTTCTGTTAAACTATTTTGTGGTCTCATATAATTGTTGCTATATTTTTTGCAGCTATTAAAACTAAATCTACAACTAACTCTGTAGTTAGCATCTCATTTTTTAACATTTTGGGTGGAATGGTTAGCTGTAACTGCCAAAATCTAATTTGGTATTTGACTATTTAAAGGGACATTATACATGTTTTTTTTTTTTTTTTTTTTTTCTTTGCATTTTTTTTGTAGTGTGTGTGAGATAACATTGCTCTGATTTTCAGACTCCTAACCAAGCCCCAATGTTTTAGAAGAATACCTACTCCAGCTTGCTTCTGTTTGTGTAAAGGGTCTTTCATGTAATTAGCACTAGTCCATGAACTAGTGACGTATGGGATATACAATCCTACCAGGAGGGGCAAAGTTTCCCAAACCTCAAAATGTTTGTGCTAAGATTTCTACGATGAAATGCGTTTCTCAGCATTTTGAAGCCAGAATACAGTGAATGTCAGACGGATGCTTTTTCATTAAATTTCGAGGGCGCAAAATGCCAAAGTTTAGTCTTAGTTGACGCAGAGTTCCTTGCACAAGGTTGTGTCATTTCCGGATGTTAGCGCCAAAAAAATTCAGTTTGCTTTGTGCGTCATACTTTGCGCCAAATTTCATTATTTTAAACCCCATTGTTATATGCCTCTTTCTATCTATATCACAGGGCTATGCTGTTTGCATTTTTTTCCCCATTCCTGAAACTGCCATATAAGGAAATTGATCACTTTGCTTTTATGTGGGTTGTGGTTTTTTTTTTTTTTTTTTTTTTCCCTTACATTTGCAAGATGTCTCAATCTGATCCTGTCTCAGAAATCACTGTTATCCTGCTGACTGATAACATTTCTACCAAAGCTAAGTGCATCTGTTGTAAATTTGTGGAGATTTATATCTCCAGCTGTGGTATGTAATAGTTGTCAAGCTTTTACATGCAGAGAATGCCTCCTCAAGTAATAGTACAATGCCTGTTGTTCCTTCAACATCTAATGTACATGATATACCTGTGAATATAAAAGATTTTATTGCTGATGCGGTTCAGAAGGCTTTGTCTGCCAGCCCGCCTTATAATAAACGTAAAAGGTCTGGGTTTTTTTTTTTCCCCACCTGGGTGCTAATATTTTGTTTTATAATTTTTTTGACCCCCAAGACTTACACTGTTGGAAAGGTTAGGTGATCTTGGGGGGGTCTGTAGCTGCTTAGATGCCTGAGATACAGGCTTCTAAGCAGCATGCCCCCTCCTCCTATAATTAACCTTAAAGGGACAGTCTACATCTATATTAAGCGTCGCTTATACTGTTTATCGTTGATAGTGCTAACTCACCCGCTCTAATCTTTATCTCTTGATTGTACAACCGACATCTCTGAAACTAATAGTTTATTTACAGCCGTTATAAATGGCCGCCAAACTCCGCCCATCCACTTCTCCTTGTAAATTTTTGGGAGCTTCTCTGTGATCCATGCTCGTGCACGGTCAGTCATACGTCAGATGCGTGTGAATACGCATGCCCGAATATCCGGAAGTGACGTGAAAGCAAAAGTCCGTCTGCGCTTCACGTTTTCTATTCCCCTTATAGTTTTTTTTGTTCCGACGCTAGACGCGTCCTTGTGATAGGTTCCGGTTTTTTAGTTCCACAGCGTGTGCGCATGCGCTAAACGACGAAAGCGCGATCAAGTTTTTCCATCCGTGATCTATTTTTGATTGGATGTTTTCAATAGAGAGGATGGATGATCTAATATTAGGAGGGGCATGGCGGCCATTTACAAGTTAGAAACACTGAGTTTGGAATATGAATAAGTCCGGAGGTGGATCACTATGGTCACTGAAGTGGGGTGAGTTTGAACGATCTGCAGTAGAAATAACATAAGCGACGCTTAATAGGGGTGTAGACTGTCCCTTTAAGTAGAAATAAAGTTGCACGGTGACATCACGTAATTGCACGTGACGTCACCTCGCATCACTTGAAGCCCCGGCAATGCCTGTCACTCTACAGGCACGATCGCCGGGGTAGGAGCAGTAAGGAGCCCCCAGATCTCCCTCAAGGTGGGAGAGTGCTCATGATGGCTCTGAGCTGTCATTAGCACCAGAGTGAGGAACTCTGACGGCTCAGAGCAGTCATTAGCACTCAAAGGGTTAACTTCTCAAAGTTGACATTTCAAATGACTGACAACATACTGAATTATCCTCCTGAGGATCTATCTGATTCAGAAGATCCTTCCTTGGATATTGACACTGACAAATCCTACTTTATTTATTTAAAATGGAGTATATTCGTTCCTTGCTAAAAGAGGTGTTGATTACATTGGATATTGAGAAAACTAGTCCTCTTGATATTAAAACTAGTAAACGTTTAAATTCTGTTTGTGAACCTCCTGTGGGGTTACTCCAGAGGTTTTCCAATTCCTGATGCTATTTCTGATATTTCTAAGGAATTGAATAGGCCTGGTACTTTTATTCCTTCAAGGTTTAAAAAATCGTTTCCTTTGCCAGCAGTTAGATTTGAGTTTTGGGAAAAGATCCCCAAAGTTGATGGGGCTAGTTCTACTCTTGCTTAACGTACTAATCCTATGGAAGATAGTACTTATTTTAAAGACCCTTTAGATAGGCAACTTGAATCTTATCTAAGGAAAGCTTATTTATATTCTTGATCCTGATTTGTCTAACATTGTTCGCTTGCTTCAACATGCTAATCATTTTATCTGTAATGCCATTTTTGATATCATCAAAATTGAGGTTAAATCTGTCAAGCTATTTTAGCTAGAAGAGCTTTATGGCTCAAATTTTTTTTTTTTTTTTTTTTTTTTTTTTTTCCCCCCCCCGCGCATCCCAGCAAATCCAGTAAATGCTCAAGCTTTTCTGAAGTGTGTTTCAGACCTGGAGCTTTCAGGGGGTAATCGTACCAGTTCTGTTTCAGGAACAGGGTCTTAGGTTTTATTCAAACCTATTCATTGTCCCAAAGAGAAAATTCATTCAGACCAGTTCTTGATCTGAAAATTTTGAATAGTTATGTAGGAGTGCCAACTTTCAAAATGGTGACTAATAAGAACTTTTCTGCCTTTTTGTTCAGCAAGGGCATTATATGCCCACAATAGACTTACAGGATGCATATCTTCATATTCAGATTCATCCAGATCACTATCAGTTCCTGAGATTCTTTACTAGACGAGCATTACCAATTTGTTGCTCTTCCATTTGCCCTAGCGACTGCTCCAAGAATCTTTTCAAAGGTTCTCGGTGCCCTACTCTCTGTAATCAGAGAACGGGGTATTGCAGCGTTTCCTTATTTGGACAATATTTTGGTACTAGCTCAGTCTTCACATTCTGCAGAATCTCACTCATCAACTAGTGTTTCTTCAGACATGGTTGGAGGATCAATTTATCAAAAAGTTCTTTGATTCTTCAGACAAGGGTCACAATTTTAGGTTTCCAGATAGATTCAGTGTCCATGCCTCTGTCCTTAACAGACAAACTATTAAAATTGGTTACAGCTTGTCAGAACCTTCAGTCTCAATCATTCCCTTCAGTAGCTATGTGCATGGAAGTTTTAGGTCTCATGACTGCTGCATCGGACGCAATCCCCTTTGCTCGTTTTTCATATGAGACCTCTCCAGCTTTGTATGCTGAACCAGTGGTGCAGGGATTATACAACGATAGCACAATTAATATCCTTAAATCCCAATGTTCGACTCTCTCTGACTTGGTGGTTAGATCACCATCGTATAGTTCAAGGGGCCTCTTTTTGTTCGTCCAACCTGGACTGTGATCACAACAGATGCAAGTCTTTCAGGTTGGGGAGCTGTCTGGGGATCTCTGACAGCACAAGGGGTTTGGGAAAATCAAGAGGCGAGGTTACCAATCAATATTTTAGAACTCCATCCTATCTTCAGGGCTCTTCAGGTTTGGCCTCTGAAGAGAGAACAGTTTGTGTTCAGACAATATCACAACTGTGGCATATGTCAATCATCAGGGTGGGACTCGGTCTTCAAGCTATGAAAGAAGTATCTCGGATACTTGTTTGGGTGGAATCCAGCTCCTGTCTAATTTCTGCGGTTCATATCCCAGGTATAGACAATTGGAAGCGGATTATCTCAGCCGTCAGACTTTACATCTGGGAGAGTGGTCGTTTCATCCAGATGTGTTTTCTCAGAGTGTTCAGATGTAGGGGCTTCCAGAAATAGATCTGTTGGCTTCCCATCTAAACAAACTACCCAGGTACCTGTCCAGGGATCCTCAGTGGTGGATGCGTTAACAGTTCCTTGGTGTTACCAACCTGCTTCTATTTCTACACCCCCCCCCTCTAGTTCTTCCAAGAGTGATCTCTTAAAATCATCATGGAACAATCATTTGTGTTGCTGGTAGCTCTAGCATGGCCTCACAGGTTTTGGTATGCGGATCTTGTTTTGATGTCCAGTTGCCAACCTTGGCCACTTCCATTAAGGCCAGACCTTCTGTCTCAAGGTCTGTTTTTCCATCAGGATCTCAAATCATTAAATTTGAAGGTATGGAAATTGAACGCCTAGTGCTTTAGTCATAGAGGTTTCTCTGACTCGTTTAATAATGTTACAGGCTCGTAAATTTCTTTCTAGATAGATCTATTATCGAGTTTGGAAGACTTATATTTCATAGTGTTCTTCTCATAAATTCTCCTGGCATTCTTTTAGAATTCTAGTTTCTTCAGGATGGTTTGGATAAGGGTTTGTCTAAGTACCTTGAAGGGACACATCTCTGCTTTCTTGTGAATCTACTTTTCTCTTTTTTTTCCATCAGGATAAGGCAGTTTTGCGGACTAAATTTCTACCTAAGGTTGTGAATTCTAACAACATTAATAGAGAAATTGTTGTCCCTTCATTGTGACATAATCCTAAGAATTCTTTGGAGAGATCCTCACATTCTTTGGATGTGGTAAGAGCTTTGAAATCTTATATAGAATCTACTAAAGATTTCAGGAAGACTTCTAGTCTATTTGTTTCCTTTCTGGTTCTAGGAAAGGTCAAAAGGCTTCTGCCATTTCCAAGGCATCTTGGTTAAAGCTTTTGATATCAGGCTTATTTGGAATCCGGTCAGGCCCAGCCTCAGAATTACAGCTCATTCTACTAGATCAGTCTCCACTTCGTGGGCTTTTAAGACTGAAGCGTCAGTTGATCAGATTTGCAAAGCAAATCTGTTTTTGGTAGAAAAGTTCTTCAGGCAGCTGTTTCCGTTTGATTCCTCTGTTTATGTTTCTTTTCTTTATGAGAATAAACTTATATTTTGGGTTGTGGATTTTTTTTCTTTCTGGGGCTTATGTGTCATCTCCCGGTGATCTCATATCATTATGCAGTTATCATATTGTTGGGCAATGGTGAGGAGTCCTAGGAGCGCCTGTCTTTTTAGAAAGCCTTAGGCTACCGACAATTACTGTAGTCATCTCACTGATTAACCTGTTATTTGGTACATTATTTGGCAACTTATCTATCCAGGACAATGTATCAGTTCAGCGTTTAACTTTTTTTTTTTAGCAAACATTTGCTCACACGGACCCCATTGTATGTGGTAGACTATACGTTATAAACTGCAGCTATGCAAATAACTTTAATTTAATATCAACTCCTCGTTACAATTTAAACCACGGTTAAGTAGGTTGTATACACCATTAATTAATGTGTATCACGTTAACTTCAATGCAATATCGAGCAACAACTGCTAAAACGGAATAATTCAACTTGCTTCTAACTACATCGATGCAGCCAGCAACAAAAATTTAAAACAGCACTTAAATATCTTGACACAGTACAGCTATGCCGGCAGCGGTATGACTTAGGATGTAAAAATCTTACTCAAATATTTATACATTGTTTAAGTATATTATATACATCAAGTACCTTTATAATACTAGGGAGTATACTAACACTAAGTCAGCTGCAAGCAACAAATCTGCAAACAGCACAAGAAAATTAATTACATACTGCAGCTACGCTGTTACTTGTATGAGCTAAACTTTGCCTTACGAACAAAACAAAAATATTTTTCTGCTGCTTTAACTCTTGGTATATACTAAGTAGCACATGTTACTAAAACAACATACCAGTATCGTTTGTAATAAACAAACTTATATAACAATTGTTACACATACAAAGTAAAGATTTGGTGAGACAATTACAACCGCTTACCCCACTGCAGTTGTAACAAATTTCCACACAGTACAAGTGATTGTGATATAAACCACAGCTACACTAATATCATCTGGAACTAATATCAACTCTGCTTTACTGACTTTATGAGCTGCTGAAGCAGACTGTATATACTAATCACATTATAACACGGGGTAGTATACTTTTATTCTAGGTAGCATCAAACAATAAAGCATAGCAAAAATCCAAAAAAAAAAAATTGGTGAGACAAATACTACTACTTGCCTCACTACAGGTGAAACAAATTTTCACATAAGTGATTTTGATAAAAACCACAGCGACACTGATAACACCGTTAATTAATATTAATTTTGCTTGACCAGCGTCATATGCCGCCAAAGCATATTGGATATATTGAGTACTCCACAACATGGGGTTATAAACTCGAATCTAGTTAACATTAAGCATTATATCTTACAACATATCATTAGCGAATGTGCCATCACTGTAGTTTGATAACTTCTATGTAAGCTAATAGCAATTCATCCTTATACGGTAGCTGCTATTTCAGTAGATCGTATACACCAAGTACTTCTTGCTACTGTGTTCAGATTAACACCAGTAATGATGTGATTTTTTACATACTAGTCTAAACTCGTGATATATACAACTACTATCTACAGTTTAACTGCACTGCTCACTAGCAGAGTAAACGCAATCCTGTACCACACACTAGTTACTTAAAATCGTAACTCAATAACAATATATACAGCTGATCCAATAGGTATCAGAGTTGAGTAGATAATAGCAGATCAACGATTATCCAGAATAAGCCATCTGGTAAGTTGGCACAGCAATGCATGACTAATCAGAAATTGAATTGATATCTTATTATTCGTACTATATTTGGGCATAGATTACTTCACATATTACTGCATATGCCAATCTTGTTAATTATTGATGTAATCGCTAAACAAATTTGAATACTAATCTATATCATAATCAGGTATTAACCTGTTACTAAGATTGGTCTACCCTTAACATCCTGATGATTTGGTTTCACTAGTACAATACTAGACGGGATCTGTCATATTTTATTACTATATATTTTGTGCCCCTACATTTAGACGCTTGGTTCTACTATACCTAGGTTGAGATAAGTGTTTGCTTAAATAAACTTACATAACAAATAGTACAACTTTGGACATACCTTACACAGTCGGTACCCAAGAGTGTTTTTAATTATTCATCCTATTTTAAATTAACCAAATAAAAGTTACATTTTATTAGTTCAATCATTTTTGTTCTCTATTCCTTCGGGAATAGCTAGTGATATTGACTCAGACTATATTTACTTCCTGACCTCGGAGTGCTAGAAGTGTATACTTTTTTCTTTCTTGTTGTACTCGTATCATTATGTTGAAGCTGACCGGGAGATTTTATATGGAGGCTCTAAGTGTTATGTAGAGCTCTCAAATTTTTCTGAAGCTGTTTAGCTTTATAATGATAATTTTTCAGGCATAATGACAGCGTTTATGAGGTGGTAAATTCTATACTTTGCTCCTGGTGCCTATACTTATGCAAGGCGACCGGGAGATTACTTGGCAAGCTGTTTGAAATTGTGTATACACAGCGGATTTTTCATGTGTATTCTACTCCTTACGGGGCTTATACTATTAACAATAGCGCCTGGGAATTGGCTTCTGAAATGCCCACGGAGGGCAGAGCTTGTTTGAATGGCGCCAGTGTTTGAGCGCGTCTCCTTTCTAACACTTCTGACTATCGGAAGGAGTGGGTGAAGTCTAGTATGTGCGCCCAGTGAATGCCACTTCCTCCCTATCTCTTCCGATATCAGAAGGATAGGAGGTTTTCTTAACTGAGTTTTTGCACTTCAGATAGCGCTATTGTATAGTCAGTATTGTGGCAGGCAAAGGTGTACTGGGGGGAAAAGGAAATCCTAAGATTCTTATGATTTCTGTCATCAAATTAATTAAATACTTCTACATTTAAAGAGACAGTACCGGTGGTTATGTGTGGCATAGACATAACCCTTTGTTAATAAACAGTATCTGCCTTATAGGTGTCAGATTGAGGAGGTGTTTAAAAGTTTTTATAACACACATGCTGTGCCCTGCAGTTCCTCACCAACTCCATCTGGAGTTGCTACACAAAACATTACTTCCCTTATGTCATAGCGATATTTTTTTAATAGAGTAATTTATGTTTTTCAGAAAATTAAAACAAAAAAGTACCTTTTTTTTTTTTTTAAAGAGACGGTAACGTTTTTATTACACTATGTAACATGTTTAATTCATCCTTGTGATTTAGGATGGTTCTTGAGCACACAAAAATTAACATTACTTTTAAAATTTAAAGAGACAGTTACGTTTTTTTGTATGTGTAAATTTTTTTTATTAAAAATGTATGTATTGCTGTCTAGGAGTCTGTTGGCAATGATCAATCTCTGCCACACACTTCTACTATAGTGTCCCTCTAAACTTTATGGCCACATGCAGTGCCCTGCGCTTGCTTTCTGACTCCACCCGGAGTTGTTCTTCATTCATACATTTATGTTTTTTTTCCCACGAAAAAACTTTACTAGAGGTATTTTCAATAATTTAGAATTGAAAATGAATTGATTACGTAGTTTCTATTCCAAATTGTTCTTCCCTGTTACCTGAAAGAGGAAGATACTTCAGGATTACCTGAGAGAGAATTCTCAAACTTGGATGGAACATTTTAATTTTATCTTGAGGTTGTTTTTTCTTTCAGTTTTTAGCTTGAGCACCTCCATTTGTTACTTTAGTAGGTTTTAGCTATGCTGGCGACTCTGACATAAGTTATAAAGAATAGAAACAGCCAGCTGTAGTAGCCTGATGGTTAGCTTAGCTGTCTAGCTAGCAGAAGGTTTGCAACCAGCTGTAGTAGCCTGATGGTTAGCTTAGCTGTCTATCTAGCAGAAGGTTTGCAACCAGCTGTAGCAGCCTGATGGTTAGCTTAGCTGTCTAGCTAGCAGAAGGTTTGCAACCAGCTGTAGCAGCCTGATGGTTAGCTTAGCTGTCTAGCTAGCAGAAGGTTTGCAACCAGCTGTAGCTATTAACCGCATTCCCTATATTTAAAGACGAAACTACCATGCAAGCACAATACTGAAGGCATTATACTAATGTTCCCTTTCCATATGCCAATGGCTTTTTAACTTATAGGAAAAAATTTGTTAAGATGAATGGGCTGATTTCCGACCCTGTCTCCCTCAATGCTGGTTACAGTATTTCTCCTTTGCTCTATTATATGTGTGTATGTATATATATATATATATATATATATATATATATATATATATATATATATATATATATATATATATATATATGTGTGTGTATATATATATATATATATATATATATATATATATATATACATACATATACACATACATAAAAACTATGTTAATTTCCCTTTATGACAGATTATAGCTTCAGATGAACAGCAAGTACTTTACAACCTCCATCACAACAAAGTAGCTGTCTTGGATTATTTTTGTTGGACTGGTGTGTTCCACACATCGTATGTTAGTGTTGGAATCTACAATGTCTGTTAGGGTTATATCGTCCTTCAACCAACAACCTATTTCTTTTTCCACTACCAGACGGAGAACTAAACTTTGAAACAGGAGAAGTTTTAAGAAACTGACGTTCATTGCACAGTAATTTTCGGTTACCTTGTATCTAAGCCTCTGCAGACTGCCTCCTTATTTCAGTTTTTTGACAGACTTGCATTTTAGCAAATCAGTGTAGACTCCTAGGTAACTCCACAGAAGTGAGCACAATGTTATCTATGACACACATGGACTAGTGCTGTCTAGCTATAAAAACTGTCAAAATGCACTGATAAGAGGTGAGCTTCAAAGGCACAAGCGCTTCCAGACGCTTTAACGGTTTTGCAGCGATGCCTTGATATTGAGGCATTGTGCAATACCCTTTTTAAAAAAAAAAAAAAACAAACTATGCAGAGTGTCACTCTGTGGCCCTCTCTACATTGGCCAGTGATGGTGCCGATCGTTGGTGGCATGGAGATCAGGGAGGTTGGGGCTAAGGGTTATCCAACACTGCTGAATATATAAGAAAAAAAATTATATTTACTGTGTGGGTATGTATACTGTGTATGTCAGTACTAATGATGGCGGTGACATTTGTAAGGTGGGGGAGGGAAGAGAGCTTTTTGAGAGGGGTCAGGGGGTGGGATGTGTTAGGTGGCTGTTCTCTACACTAAAGCTAAAATTTACCCTTCTCTGCTGGGCATAATACAAGTGTGGTGCTTAGCGGCCTTCTAATTACCAAAAAGCAATGCCAAAGCCATATGTCTATTTCTGAACAAAGGGGATCACAGAGAAGCATTTACAAACATTTGTGCCATAATTGCACAAGCTGTAAATAATTTCAGTGAGAAACCTAAAGTTTGTGAAAAAGTTAACAATTGTTTTAATTTGATTGCATTTGGCAGTGAAATGGTGGCATGAAATATACCAAAATGGGTTTAATCAATACTTTGGGTTGTCTACTTAAAGAAATATATACATGTGAAGGGTTATTCAGAGATTCCTTATAGATATCAGTGTTCCAATGTAACTATCACTAATTTATTTTTAAAAATGGTTTGGAAATAGCAAAGTGCTACTTGTATTTATTGCTCTAACTTGCAAAGAACATGTAAAAGTGTATTTATAAACTCAGGATAAAATTAAACTATTTAGCATTGGCTGTTTTTTGGTGATTGTAGATGTGTAACAGATTTTGGGGTTAAAGTTGGAAAAAGTTGTTTTTTTTTTTCAATTTTTGCGTCATATTTTTTCTAAAAAAAAATATAGTAAATTATATGATGAAAAATAATGGTATCTTTAGAAAGTCCATTTAATGGTGAGAAAAACTGTCTATAATGTGTGGGGAAAATTACAGCTAAACACAAACACAGCAGAAATGTAAAAATAGCCCTGGTCCTTAATTGTAAGATAATTGAAAAATGGTCTGGTCACCAAGGGGTTAAATATACAAAGTAACAAAACAAAGTTTGTTGGAAGTGACTAATCCAAGAGCCTTTTTACTTGTGTGGTGGAATAACCAGGATGGAGAAAAACAATAACCAGCTGACATCCTCTTCTTTGTAGCAGAGGATTGGTAATTTTACGGTGAAGGAAATGCCTATATGGTTTTTGCTTGTGATCTACGTGAACCCTGCTCTGTATTAAATGTACAGTATAACATGGAGTATTTAGAAAGGAGGTTGACCATCCATATTAACATTCTCTGTACCAGGTAGAAACGGTCAAACACTGGAGGAAATGATATTGTGCATCTCACAATCTGTGTAGAAAGACTTTGCCACCAAACACAAGCTGATTGTATGCAATTATATTTTTTCTTACACACCCCTTATGTGTGGTGTGTTCATACCGGACAACTTAAATCCCTATTTCATTATCTCCCTAGGATATACCATCCTGCTATCTGGGGGGGTTCTGCTTGCAATTGGGGTATAGTTGGTCCGTTACATTTTATTTTATATATATTCTGTACTCAGTGCTGATAGTAACAGTCTAGTCATGTGACCGGTATCATATGATTTTAATGGTTGTGTACGTTACCCGAGTATTATTATGATCAGTTATTTGTAGAGCACCAGCAGGTTCTGCAGCGCTAAGTAGACTGATGTAGGCCTCTCTTTGCACAGTCAGCTTTTTAAATATTTTTTTATTTTCTATTTTTATATCTCACCTAACCAACTGTGTAAGTCTTGGGGATCTGAAAAAAAGTTAAAAAAAATATATATATTTAAAAAAAAAAAAAAAAAAAAGACCCTCAAATCCAGCTAAGCACCCAAGTGGGAAATTGCTTAGCACTAAAAGGGTTAAAGGGATAGTAAACACCAAAAATGTTGTTGTTTAAAAAGATAGATTATCCCTTTATTTACAATTCCCCAGTTTTGCATAACCAACACTGTTTTAGAAATATACTTTTTTACCTCTGTAATTACATTGTATCTAAGCTTCTGCAGACTGCCTACTTATCTCAGATCTTTTGATAGACTTGCATTACAGGTAATTAGTGCTGACCCTTAAAGGGACAGTCTAGTCCAAAATAAACATTCATGATTCAGATAGAGAATGTCATTTTAAACCATTTTCAATTTACTTTATCACCACTTTTGCTTTGTTCTTTTGGTATTCTTAGTTGAAAGCTAAACCTAGGAGCACTTGAAGGCCATTTTGACTGTTTTTCACCACTAGAGGGTGTTAGTTCGTGTGTCATATAGATAACTCTGTGCTCATGCCCGTGGAGTTCTGGGCAGCCAGCTCTGATTGGCTAAAATGGATGTCTGTCAAAAGAATTGACATAAGGGAGGAGTTTGCAGAGACTTGTCAAATGCATTCAGAATAGAGGTGGCCTTCAAGGTAACCATGAAAGTTTATTTTGGACTTTACTATCCCTTTAAGTATAGTGAAGTTGGGTTATTTTTTGTCTCTTTTTCTAGCCTTTTGTGATCCAATCATTTTATAAGCTCCCAATAATACATAATAATGAATAGACCAACATGAAAGGTGAAGCTGTTACATGCATTTATTTATCAAGCATCAGTTCCATAGGAAAACAAACGCCTAATACAGAATTTTTGGGATATATATGAAAACGTCATGATTTATTGACATCAGCAAATGCGATTTGGTGCATATGGTGACTACGATGTTCAGATACTCAGCAGTGCTTTCCTTGGCTTTGGCATGGATCTTGGTGACACTGATCTACAAAAACAAGACACATATTTGATCATAAAACATTTAAAGTTATTTGTCACCAAAATAAAAAGTATCCAGACACTAGTGAAATTACATGAACATGATATTAGCGGTCAGTTGGGTTTGAGAAGCAAGAACTTCCATATTAATCTACAATTCCTTGATACCAGTTGTTCTTGTCTAGGGTAACTGAACATCTGGGGCGTCACAGTCCTCAGGACGGACATGTTTTTATATTTCATTTATATGATTCTCAGAACCGTGTATTATAAGTTGTATCTATTTGTATGATGTTGACGTTTTAACAATGTCATCTGGCTTCAAAACTATACAAGGGTGTCCCAAATTGAAATTACCAAAATAAGAATCGCTTCCCTACATGACAGGAACAGTCATCGGGTCTCTAGCTGTTTATTTTGATAAGCTTCAAAAACAAGGATTTATGACATTGCCTTGTGATACATTTATAAAAAAAAGTTAAACTTACACATTAGGAGGCCTATTTATCATATGTCTGTCGGAACTGATCCTCACCTCCTAATGATAGACATCGCTGAATGCGGAGAGCAATACGCTCTCCGTATTCAGCATTGCATCAGCAGCTCTTGTGAGCTGCTGGTGCATCGCCGCCCCCTGTAGACTTGCGGCTAATAGTCTGCCAGCAGGGGGGTGTAAATCAACCCAATCGTACATCTGGTTGAACTCCGGCGATTCCTGTCCGCCTCATCAGAGCAGGCGGACAGGGTTATGGAGCAGCGGTCTTTAGACCGCTGCTTCATAACTGCTGTTTCTGGCAAGCACGCCAGAAACACGGGCCCTCAAGCTCTGTACAGAGCTTGATAGATAGGCCCCTATGGGTTAGGTTCAGCAGATGTCTAGAAGGTTCTACTCTTTCATGCTGGTGCAGCCCTCACTGGCATTTAATGCGTTAACATGCCTTGTTTCCACTGCTACTTAGGGGGCAACTAGGGCTGCACCAACATTAAATACATAACCAAGGTGTCCTCTTGCACATGCAGTTAGTACCATATCATGTTCTAAAATCTGTACCTTTTTGCTGGCTGCCAGCGCTCTGAGCTTGACACTGTTGTGCTGGCTTACAGGCTGAAAAATAACAAAACCGGGCACAAATGTATTGTTATGAATCATTGTGAAAACGTCATAGTAGTTATAAAATGTAAAATTAGCAGGGTTATTATAAACTAAGGAACATAAAAGCGCTAGTGCCTCTTATTAATGCGCCGTTGGTTACTTATAACTATGTGTTGGGATAGTAGGAGCTCAGGAACATGCCTGCGTCTATAGCAGTGCATGGCAGCAGTGTTTTGTAACTATGTATAACATTGCTATAAACATTGTTACAACACTGATGCCAGATAACTAAAGACACGTGCACTCTCCTGAGCTCACCTAGCTCACAAAGAATATCAAGAGAATATCAAGAGAACTAAGAAAAATTGATAAAAGCATAAATTGGAAGGTTGTTTAAGATCCCATGCCCTATCCTATCCATGTAAGTTTAATTTTAACTTTACTGTCCCTTTAAAGACACCCCAAGAACAGCAATGCAGTACTAGGAGCGGAACACATCTGTTGAGCCAATAACAAGAGGCAAAGCCAATTTGATAATTAAAGTAAATTGAAAAGCATCTTAAAATCGTGTGCTCTATCTGAACCATGAGTTTTATTTTGATGTCTGTGCCCCTTTAAAAAGCAGCTGACAGTCTTTGTTACTTTAAAAGGACATGAAAACAATTTTTTTAAAGTTTCCAATTTACTTCTATTATCACATTTACTTCATTCTCATGGTATTCTTTGTTGAAGAGCATACCTAGATAGTTAGCATGCACCTGTCTAGACACCACATGGCAACATACACTGCTACTATTTTGTGCTCTTGCAAATGTATAACATTGATAAAACTATTCTGGAAAAAGTGCTGCCATATAATTCTCCAGACTCCTGCATGCTCCTAAGCCTACCCATCTGATTTCATATCCCTTTAAACCTCAAGTTATTTAAAGGGATAGAATTGTCAAAATTGATTTGTGCATGGATTCATTTTAATGTGAAATAGAAGCATTTTTGCAATCTACTTCTTTCTTTAACAAAAATGCTTCTAGTATAAGTTATAACTGTTTGTTTTCTGTGGCATACACACATATCCTGTGAGGGCCAGTGCACCAGTGTGCAAACACCATGCCTTCTCAGGGAGTCAGTGGTGGCTTGTATGACACATGTATTGATAAGACGTAATGACGGCACCTGTAGTCCTCTGCAAGTCAGTGACCCCAAAATTCACATAAACCTCTCAAAGCTTGAGAGTATACACGAACACCCGGCTTTCAACCAGTAACTTATGGGTCTCCTAGCCCCAATCACCTCATCTTCAATGTTCCGTTCTGAGAGAGACACTTGCCTTTATGTTTTCACGTAAGTGACCTATTCACAGGGTGTGATAACGACTCTCCGTCTTCCAGGATAAGCGATCAGTCCGGTATTTACCAAACCAACGTTACCTGATCTATAGTCGACTCCCCTCACAGCTCACTTACAAACTGGCGTGTGATGTAATCAGTCCTCTCCGGTCTCTGACTTCCTCCTCCTCAATGTGATAGGATGTTCCGTGAGGTGGGTGGGACAGCTAGGTGCAGGATACATCCGATACAAGAGTGCAATACCTCCGTTCCAAAGATCCACAAACCAACAACATGTGAGGTGCACTTAAAGACTCGGTTGTGATAAAAAGTAAAACTTTATTGAAGAATTCTAAAAAACAAATAGTGTGTCAAAAAGACAATACGTGGTCAAAAATTTTTCATGATTCAGATACAGCATGTAATTTTAAACAACTTTCCAATTTACATCCATTAAAAAAAAATGTGCACAGTCTTTCATATTTGAACGTTTTGAGTCACCAGCTCCTACTGAGCATGTGCAAGAATTCACAGGCTATACGTATATTCATTTGTGAGTGGCTGATTGCTATCACATGGTACAGGGGGAGTGGACTGCTACTCATTTGAAATTAAGAGTAAATGCTATTGTATTGTCTAGAGTCTGTGAATACATGGATATATATAATGTTACAGCTTCTTGTAACATGTTGACAGGAATTGACTCACAATTTTCATTTTATTTCTTTTCTTTAAGATATAATACACATCAACCATTTTTGCATAGGTCACTTACATTAATCTAGTAACCTAATAGGAGTTCTTTGATCCCTAATTTGGCACAGTCAATCTGTGCAATAGGGATCAATGACCAGGTCACTAGTATATTTATAAAGGTGTAAATGTTTCTATTATGACACAATTGTTTTTTCTTTAACATGAATTTGTGTGTATATAATAATAAATGAAATAGAGAATAACTATGTTATTAGTTTATGAAGGATAATATCTGTTCTAAACGCTAAGTTTATGAGCTGATTCAGGTGTTTAAGATTTTATTTATTTCTTTTTCATTTGTAAATAAGGTTAATTAACTTAGTTGCGACTTGAGATGTTGCAACCGATTGAATTAGTGGGTGTGTTTAGAGCTCCACTCCAAGTTAAGGTTTTATCCAATCACTATGCTTCATTAGGCATATATGGCTTATGGGAACTTTTGACTGTAGCTACGATTACGACTGTTGGAGCCGAAACGCGTCAGCATACAGTCCCTGGAGTGGAGTTCTAACCGCTCACAATGCCATTTGACCATGTATTGTCTTTCTGACACACTATTTGTTTTTTAGAATTCTTCAATAAAGTTTTACTTTTTATCACAACCGAGTCTTTAAGTGCACCTCACAAGTTGTTGGTTTGTGCTTGTATGACACAACCTATGTCCTCACAGAAGCAAAACACATACACAATACACTCTCTGAGCTTGAATACTGGTGCACAGGCCCTCGCAGGATATGTGCGTATGCCACAGAAAAAAAGTAATAACCTTTACTAGAAGCATTGTTGGTAATGGAAGTATATTGCAAAATGCTTCTATTTCAAATTGAAATGTACTTATGCACAGTTCAATTTTGACCTTTCTATCCCTTTAAGAGATAAACTATTGTTTCTCTACTCACAACAACTGGTAATGGACTTTGTTGGTGAGGTATGATAAATTGTTATTTTTGTCTTCAGGTAGTTTTTCTTTTCAGGAAGATATTTTTCACTGGGCTTTCAATGGAGGGAGATTTCAATTACAAAGTTATGAGAATTTTGGAGAGTCAGCCTCTATTTAAAGGGACATTCAAGAGATACAAAAGTGCAAAAATAAAATGCTCTAATATATTATGTTACTATTTCACTATTGTTTGTATATAAATTAGTTTAATCCCTGTAAAGGGATTAGGCAAATAATTAAAGTTGTTTGCCTCTTAGTGCCTTTCCAATGACTCGCTACACCAGCATTTACCAGAGTTTAAAATATATGGGAGACATTTAAGTTTATTTTTCTATATGAAATAGCTGCTTCTGCTCATTGAAACCACAACCCAATTAAATGGGTTAAGCTTTTATGGAGAGCAGATCTGTCTATTTACACAAAGTCTTCCTTATCTTTTTATCACTGTTTACTCACACATCAACACACAGAGAGAAGAACAGAAAATGAACATTGTAGTATCTCTCTGACCCCCCCCCCCCCCCACTCACACACAATTGGAGCATGATTTTATCTAAACCGTCTAGCTTTTCTATAACCCCTGCTTAAATTACTGACATTTTCAGGATAGGTGGGATATACAAAATGCAACATCACATCAGCTATATAAAAATTTAAATAAATGAGCTGTAAACAATTGAAGCCCAGCAGACAAAATAGAAAGTTTCATTCCATTGTACCGTTTAATGTCCCGTTAAAGGGACAGTCTAGGCCAAAATAAACTTTCATGATTCAGATGGAGCATGTAATTTTAAACAATTTTCCAATTTACTTTTATCGCCAATTTTGCTTTGTTCTGTTGGTATTCTTAGTTGAAAGCTTAACCTAGGAGGTTCATATGCTAATTTCTTAGACCTTGAAGCCCACCTCTTTTCAGATTGCATTTTAACAGTTTTTCACCACTAGAGGGTGTTAGTTCACATATTTCATATAGATAACACTGTGCACGTGAAGTTATCTGGGAGCAGGCACTGATTGGCTAGACTGCAAGTCTGTCAAAAGAACTGAAAAAAGGGTCAGTTTGCAGAGGCTTAGATACAAGATAATCACAGAGGTTAAAAGTATATTATTATAACTGTGTTGGTTATGCAAAACTGGGGAATGGGTAATAAAGGGATTATCTATCTTTTAAAACAATAAAAATTCTGGTGTAGACTGTCCCTTTAAGTCATGGATGGGAAATCTTGGCCCTCCAGATGTTTCAGAACTCCTTTTTCCATGATGCTCAACTGGACTTCAGAGTGTCTAAGCATCATGGGTAATGTAGTTCTGAAACATCAGTGCCAAAGTTCCACATCCCTGCGTTAAGACATTACTTACGGTCCTGGCACACACTCTGCTTCTGGCAGGGATCCTGGCACGCACTCTGCTTCTGGCATTGATCCTGGCACGCACTCTGCTTCTGGCAGGGATCCTGGCACACACTCTGCTTCTGGCAGGGATCCTGGCACTGGGTCTTCTGGTGACAGTGTCCTCCTTTGACTCCAGACATGACTGGTTTTGGTTCTGCAAGATCTGCTTCAGAGATCAAGAAAGAATGATTCTGTGAGAGTTGTCTACTTGATGTGAAAATGCTCTTTTTATACTCCTGACCAAAAACGTAAAGCAAATTATTCTGCTGATGGTTCATAACATGAGTAATCCCATTTTACAAGCACATAGACCAGGATATTTCAGGAATAGAAGTCTATAAATGTCAAATAATGGTTCAAACTTGGGAGTTCCCACTTCTCTGATGAAACCTTGTACCACTTATACATCATAAATTACACTTTATGCTTCATAGTTACTAACACGTGTAAAAAAAAAAAAAATCCCCTTTGATGACACATGTTAAAATGAGAAAAATATCACAAATATACTTGAGCGGTTAAAACATGAATGAGTTAAAATAAAGGGTGTGGTTAGGAGTGTTGCATTTCAAAACTAATTTTCATCCTAAATAAACAAAACTTTTTATAGGATTATGTGAATTTAAAAATAAGCCACAACTGGTAAATTATGTACTTTGAAGTCCTTAAAACCTTTACAGCTCAGCAGATAACACTGAATCACATACACTCATAATGCAAACTATGAAGTAAAAATGTATCAGATTATATTCACTGGAAGGAACATTAGGATAAACATTTTGGTAATTTACCGTTTCCATATTATACATATATAAAACAAAAATGTTTGTTTACTTTATGTTTTCCACTACGCTGACAACTCTACATTGGCCCATCCTGACTTTGCTTCAAGCAGGGCCGGACTGGGAAATCAGACCGGCCCTGGAAATTTGTATGGCCCGCACCAGCCCCGCCCCCAGATCAGCCCCACCCCCCCAAGTCAGCCCCGTCCCCTCTGGCTCATGGCCCAATCCGGCCCTGCATGGGTTAAAAAAGACCAGAGTCCAGACCCACTCATTTCATTTGAAGTTGACAAGATAGAATAGATTTTTATGTTGCCACACTGTCTATAAATAAGGCTATAGCATTTTCTATATATATGGCAGCAGACTGCACTGTCCAGGGTGCTTGTCAGTAACCGTGTGCACGCAGTGCAAGGTAGACCCCTGCTTGAAAAACCTGTTCCCCAATTCAGCACCTTCACATTCACTGTTCACAATAATAATTAATAATAAAATAATACTACATACATGATCGTGAATTCGTGATGATGATCATCTTGAACTGAATGAATGTGCCTGCTGCCTGCCTCTGCTTTGCTGCTGCCCAAGTTCCTTGCCACCGGTCCCGCCGTCTTTCTTCAGACCCTGCTGCTCCCACACGTGACCTCAGCCTGCTGCAGCAACTTACAGTACTCAATAACGGCTCGGCTCACTGACGCAGCCACTCCCAGGCTGAGGCTCCCTCCACTATCCATGTCACGTGGTCATTCAACTCACTCAGTGTTGTGACATCATGTAAGCCGCCGTCCCGCCTCACCTGACCCGGCCCGCACTATTTACCGCATAGGATTCCTGAGTCCTCCCTGGCCCTGCCCAGCTGGCAGCTGAGCTGCCGGCCCACCGGGATTTTTCCCGGTATCCCGGCTGCCCAATCCGGCTCTGGCTTCAAGCCATCTCAATGGGGCTGATTTATTATCGGTCTTTCCGACATAATCCGCTCAGCATATCCTGTCCGACAGACATCGATGAATGCCGACAGCATACGCTGTTGACATTTATCATTGCACAAGCAGTTCTTGTGAACTGCTTGTGCAGTGCCGCCCCCTGCAGATTCACAGCCAATCGGCCACTAGCAGGGGGTGTCATTCAGCCCGATCGTATGACATTGTGCGGATTGATGTCCGCAGCCTCAGAGCAGGCTGAAGCACCTGAAGGCTTGCATGTAAACGGGCATCAAGGGCCCTTTGGCCCTTGATAAATTGGCCCCTATGTTTTTATCTACTGTCACAATGAAGATAAAAGTTGTCTCTGAGAATAACTATTAGAGGTTACTTGACCCTTTGTTTATTATTTGGTCAATGAGTGTTCTAGTTTAGGTTAAAAAGTGATCAACGTGGGAGAGATTTCAGACTGCACATCTATCTCAGCCACAAATAAACAATCATGAAGCAACTTATTTAAAAAATTATAATTTGTTCAGATGAATGTTCTCTTTAACCTCTAGATAGCAAATGTAAAATGTAAACTAAAAGTGTAGGGAGCTGAATATGTGTCTTTAACTTAAAATAAAATAGAAAATTGTGAGTATTTAAAGGAACAGTTTGCCCTAAAATTTTCTCCCCTTTAATTTGTTCCCAATGGGGTGGATGTTAAAACTGAATATATACAGTGGGGAAAAAAAGTATTTCGTCAGCCACCAATTGGGCAAGTTCTCCCACTTAAGAAGATGAGAGAGGCCTGTAATTTTCATCATAGGTATACCTCAACTATGAGAGACAAAATGTGGAAACAAATACAGACAATCACATTGTCTGATTTGGAAAGAATTTATTTGCAAATTATGGTGGAAAATAGGTATTTGGTCAATAACAAAAGTTCATCTCAATACTTTGTTATATATCCTTTGTTGGCAATGACAGAGGTCAAACATTTTCTGTAAGTCTTCACAAGGTTGTCACACACTGCTACTGGTATGTTGGCCCATTCCTGCATACAGATCTCTAGAGCATTGATGTTTTGGGACTGTCACTGGGCAACACGGACTTTCAACTCCCTCTAAAGGTTTTCTATGGGGTTGAGATCTGGAGACTGGCTAGGCCACTCCAGGACCTTGAATTGCTTCTTATGAAGCAACTCCTTCGTTGCCCGGGCGGTGTGTTTAAGATCATTGTGATGCTGAATGACCCAGCCACATTTCATCTTCAATGCCCTTGCTGATGGAAGGAGGTTTGCACTCAAAATCTCAGGATACATGGCCCCATTCATTCTTTCATGTACACGGATCAGTCGTCCTGTTCCCTTTGCAGAGAAAAAGCCCCAAAGCATGATGCTGCCACCCCCATGCTTCACAGTAGGTATGGTGTTCTCTCTACTCCAAACACGACAAGTTGTGTTTCTACCAAACAGTTCTACTTTGGTTTCATCTGACCATATGACATTCTCCCAATCTGCTTCTGGATCATCCAAATGCTCTCTAGCATACTTCAGACGGGCCCGGACACGTACTGGCTTAAGCAGGGGGACACGTCTGGCACTGCAGGATCTGAGTCCCTGGCAGCATAGTGTGTTACTGATGGTAGCCTCTGTTATGTTGGTCCAGCTCTCTGCAGGTCATTCACTAGGCCCCCCCGTGTGGTTCTGGGATGTTTGCTCACCGTTCATGTGATCATTTTGACCCCACATCGTGAGATCTTGCGGGGAGCCCCAGATCAAGGGAGATTATCAGTGGTCTTGTATGTCTTCCATTTTCTAATTATTGCTCCCACAGTTGATTTCTTCACACCAAGCTGCTTGCCTATTGCAGATTCAGTCTTCCCAGCCTGGTGCAGGTCTACAATTTTGTTTCTGGTGTCCTTCGACAGCTCTTTGGTCTTCACCATAGTGGAGTTTGGAGTGTGACTGTTTGAGGTTGTGGACAGGTGTCTTTTATACTGATAACAAGTTCAAACAGGTGCCATTAATACAGGTAATGAGTGGAGGACAGAGGAGCCTCTTAAAGAAGAAGATACAGGTATGTGAGAGCCAGAAATCTTGCTTGTTTGTAGGTGACCAAATACTTATTTTCCACCATAATTTGCAAATAAATTCTTTCCAAATCAGACAATGTGATAGTCTGGATTTGTTTCCACATTTTGTCTCTCATAGTTGAGGTATACCTATGATGAAAATTACAGGCCTCTCTCATATTCTTAAGTGGGAGAACTTGCACAATTGGTGGCTGACTAAATACTTTTTTTCCCCACTGTATTGTATTTGTGTGTTCACACCGATATCGTGTTCAGGTCATCTTATTGTTAGCTTCCCTCTGTAAATAAATCTATGGATGTCAATAGATAAGTTTCAGAATGTTTGTAATTATTTGAAATGACTTAATGTCTATAAATAAAATGTACCAATAAAAAAAGAATACCATTGTTATGAATCGATTCTTGCTATTGGGAAAATAACCAGCACTGCAGTGTCCTAGATTCACTTATCATTCAGAAGATTCTTCTGTGAGAGAATGTTCTACAATTATAAATATAAAACATCTTCTAATTACAGAGAAAAAATTCCATAGAAAAATACTCCAAATAGGTAGGATCCTACTAAATATATATACATGCTTTAAAGCTTATATCATTACATTTTAAATTGAAAGTCTAAGAAAGCACATTTTTTTTATAATGAAATATAAATGTTTCTCTCTCAAAACTCATCTCATTCTCATTTTTGTTCTTTCTCCCTCTCCCTCTTTTTAACTTTAAATGATCTATTTTACACATTATGGGCTAGATTACAAGT
This sequence comes from Bombina bombina, assembly GCF_027579735.1. Lineage (NCBI taxonomy): Eukaryota > Metazoa > Chordata > Amphibia > Anura > Bombinatoridae > Bombina > Bombina bombina. The sequence goes on from NC_069505.1 coordinate 183,194,545, forward strand.
GGAGTGCTATTTATCACTCCCGCTTGTGTGCTAACTCCGCTAGAAATTAGCTTTTTGCGGGCATCAAGTAGCACTTGTATTACAAGTTTTCGCTCGTACGCTAACCTAATGCGCACAAAAAGCCGAACTTAAAATATCACAACCACGTTAATGTATTCCCCCATAGAAGTCAATGGAACAAAAAAAGTGGGGAAAAAACCCTACTCGTGTGTAAACACGACCGCATATTCTCAAGTGCGCTAACCCAGCATAAAAATATAAATATTTAACATTCCAATGTTCTTCACATAGCAGAATATGTTCTATATTTTTAAATAGATATTTCTACATATATCTGATGGTATTTTGGTACAATATAATTTAAATTATATAGAACATATTCTGCTATGTAAAGAACATTGGAAAGTGAAATATTTACAGTACACACACAGTTAAACACTTTATTTAATATGAATATTGCATAAATTGCTTTTACATCTTTTCATCTACTTGACTGCAAAGGGATCCAATGCACTTATATATATGTCTATATATATATATATATATATATATATATATATATATATATATATATATATATATATATATATATTTGGCGGCGCTATACAAATAAATAATAATATATATATATTCATATGTATTTATGTGTTTATATGTGTATATATGTCTGTAAATACATATATACACATATCATACATAAATACATATAAACATATATATATATATATATATATATATATATACACACATACATACATGCATGCATAGACATATTTAGACATGTATGTTTATGTATCGCTATGTTAAAGCCCTTTGCCTGCCTTTTTTTACTAACACCCAAAACCTCATATTTTTGAGCCCTTATAACTTTTTTATGCAATATTTTATTTTAATAATGTTTATTAGATGGCATTATTATGAGTGTAACTGTACTTTATAATGTATTTTTGATGTGTTTTGTGACACTTTTTTGTTTCATGAAACAGTTAACCAGAGCTCTGAGTTTGAGGTAATCATTCTAGTGTAAATCGCGATTCCTCTCACACGTTCACATTTACTTTCAGCTTGTAATATGAGCGCTCCTGATGCAAGCAAACAGTGACCATAAACTCAATTTTGCTCTGGCCCTAAATCTTTCTATTAGCTAGTCTGGACCTTCATGACTTTTTTCAAATTAAATCACTGACACACACGGACACACTACACACACACGGACACACTACACACAAACGGACACTACACACACAAACGGACACTACACACACACGGACACATTACACACACTACACATACACACATACAAACACTCTACACACACACTGCCATACCCCCCAACTGTCTTAATTTTCATGGGACAGTCCCGATTTTAGGTGTCTGTCCCACTGTCCCGGGTTGCTAGTCATCTGTCCCATATTGCCCCATACATTAAAAAAAAAAAAACTCTATTGGGCCCATACTCAGAAGCAGCTGTCTTTTCTCTTCCAGGGTTAGATACCTGTTAGATTCCCTCTGGAAAAGGAATGGTGTGTGGGTTAAGCAGGAGTAAGAAGTCTGTATACCCTCTGACCACAGGTAATGGTGACCTCTCTAACCTAAGTGATGACGTCCAACCCCTGGTGATAATATTAGCATGGCTTCAGTTTTATACGATGAGCAGTGCCAACACCAGGGTAATGAACAGTGGCAGCTGCAGACTGCCAGCTAATGTGCTTGCCAACCCCAAAACCCCATACAATGAATTACAGATACCCATATATGATGTAGTGTGTGTGTGTCTATCTGTATTTATAAGTGTGTGTGTATGTGCATGTATAAGTGTAAGCTATGTAGTATGTGTGTCTGCATGTATAAATGTAAGCTATGTAGTGTGTGTGTGTGTGTGTATCTATATGTATAAGTGTGTATCTGCATGTATAAGTGTATGCTATGTAGTGTCTGTTTGTATCTGCATGTATAAGTGTAAGCTATGTAGTATGTGTGTCTGCATGTATAAATGTAAGCTATGTAGTGTGTGTGTGTGTGTGTATCTATATGTATAAGTGTGTATCTGCATGTATAAGTGTATGCTATGTAGTGTCTGTTTGTATCTGCATGTATAAGTGTATGCTATGTAGTGTGTGTGTATCTGCTTGTATAAGTGTATACTATGTAGTTTCTGTGTATCTGCATGTATAAGTGCTGTGTAGTGTGTGTGTATCTGCCTCTATAAGTGTATGCTATGTAGTGTGTGTGTATCTGCATGTATAAGTGTATGCTATGTTTGTGTGTGTGTATCTGTATGTATAAGTGTATGCTATGTAGTGTATGTGTGTATCTACATGTATAAGTGTATGCTATGTTGTGTGTGTGTATCTGTATGTATAAGTGTATGCTATGTAGTGTGTGTGTGTATCTACATGTATAAGTGTATGCTATGTTGTGTGTGTGTATCTGCCTGTATAAGTCTATGATATGTAGTGTGTTTGTATCTGTGTGTGTGTGTGTATCTGCATGTTTAAGTGTATGCTATGTAGTGTGTTACTGTGCATTTTGCTGACTTTAAAGGCCAGAATCTAGAATATTAATGGGGAATGCAGAGAGCAGTTTTAAAGAATCTATTATTAAATGTCCAATTAAATATTTAGCACTGTCTATGCAAAGGCTAATTAAATACAGAGCTCACAAAGCTATATAAGTGATTTGAGCTTGTGTTTGATTTGCTGCCTAAGAGTATTAAAAGATATGCCCACCCCATTTAATTTTTTTGCCGCGGGTGGGTGTCCCTCTTTTTGAATTTTGAAATGTTGAGAGGTGTGCACTACACACAAACACTCTACACACACTACAAACACACAGACACACTACACACACACACATATACAAACACACTACACACACACACACACACACACATATACAAACACACTACACACACACACATATACAAACACACTACACACCCACACAAACACACACACTACACAAACACACTATACACACACACGGACACACTACACACACAAACAAAGAAACACAAAAACACTATACACACACTGCACACACACAAAAACACTTCACACACAGACACAATACACACTATGCACATACAAACACACTAAACACACAGACGCAATACACACTATGCACACACACAAACACACTACACTACACACAGACACACTACACAGACAGGGACTTACTACACACACAAAAGCACATTTGGACAGATCTCCATGTAAAATTCAAAATCCCTGTCACCTAGATTAAAAAGGTATGCATTTGTGTTTTAACGTTGAAAAAAAATGTTATTTCATCGTTACAACAGCACCGCAGCCATTACAAGTCTTGTCGGTATAGCTGTACCGCAAGCTTTTTAAGCCTGTAACGCAACGTCAGTCCCACACGTAAAAATTAATTTTTTTCATGGGACTTTAATAGCGCAGCCATTACGAGTTTTGCGGTGAGGCTAAAAAGCTTGCGTTGCAGCCTATAATGACAAGATCTGTTCCGCCATCTGAGAGCAGTAGTTATGAGTTTTACGCAACAAAACTGTTACATAAAACTCATAACTAAAATGTTACAAAGTACAATAACACCCATAAACTACCTAATAACCCCTAAACCGCCGTGCCTCCTGCATTGCAAATACTATATTAAAGTTATTAACCCCTAATCTGCCGCTCCCGACATCGCTGCCACTAATACAATTTATTAAGCTCCCTGACATCATCACCACTATAATAAATGTATTAACCCCTAAACCGCCGCCCTCCCGCATTGCAAACACTATTTAAATATTATAAACCCCTTATCTGACGTCCGCCCACATCGCCCCCACTATACTAAAGTTATTAACCCCTATTTTGTCACTCCCCGACACCGCAGCCACTATAATAAACCTATTAACCCCTAAACTGAAAGCCCCCCACATCGCAATAAACTAATTTAAACTATTAACCCCTAAACTGAAAGCCCCACATTGCAATAAACTAATTGAAACTAGTAACCCCACATCGCCCCCAAACTTTATATTAAAATGACTAAATTACGATAAATAACAAACAAAATTATCAAAAATAAAAAAGAATTACACCTAATCTAATAGCCCTATAAAAATAAAAAAGCTCACCCAAAATAAAAAAACCTAGCCTACAATAAACTACCAATAGCCCTTAAAAGGGTCTTTTGTAGGGTATTGCCCTACGTTAAACAGCTTTTTTACCTGTAAAAAAAATACAAAGACCCCCCCAACAGTAAAACCCACCACCCAACCAACCCCCCAAAATAAAAAACCTAACTCTAACAAAAACCTAAGCTACCCATTGCCCTGAAAAGAGCATTTGTATTGGGAATTGCCCTTTAAAGGGCAATTAGCTCTTTTGCATTGCCCTGAAAAGGGCATTTAGCTCTTTTAAGAAAAGCCCAAACCCTAATCTAAAAAAAAAAAACACCCAAAAAAGTTTAAAAAATCCTAACACTAACCCCCGAAGATCCACTTACAGTTTCTGAAGTCCTGTAAGTGGTGAGAAGTCTTCATCCATCCAGGCGGCTTTTTCTTGATTCGAATCAGCCAATAGAATGAGAACTGCTTAAATCCTATCACATGACCTTCACGTTGGATCGATGGACCTCCGCCTGGACCTCCTCCCGGACTTCGGCCTGGACATCCGCGTATCGCCACTCCGCCTCCACAGGGATGAAGAAGATGCTGGTCCCGCAATGAATGAAGATGGAGCCGCCTGAATGAAGATGCCGTCTGGATGAAGATGGAGCCACTGGGATGAAGATCCTTCAAGCGAGACTTCAGCAACTGTGAGTAGCTAAAGAGGGGTTAGTGTTAGGTTTTTTAAAGGTTTTTTTGGGTGTTTTTTTTTATTTTAGGGATTGGGCATTTCTTAAAAGTGCTAAATGCCCTTTTCAGGGCAATGCAAAAGAGCTAAATGCCTTTTTAAGGGCAATGCCCATACCATTTCAATGGGTAGATTAGTTTTTTTTAGATAGTTTTTTTTAGTTTGTGGGTTTGGGGGGGGTGGTAGTTTGTAATGTTAGTTGGTCTTTGTATTTTTTTTTTTAGGTAAAAGAGCTGTTTAACTTAGGGGAATACCCTACAAAAGGTAGTTTATTATAGATTAGGATTTTTATTTTGGGGTGTTTTTTTTTTTTTTAAATGGGTATTATTTTGGCTAATTCGTTTGTTATTTTGTGTAATTTTTTTTTTTCATTTTGGGTGGGTTTTTCTTTTTAGAATAGCCATTTTCTCCAACATAGGTGTGTCCGGTCCACGGCGTCATCCTTACTTGTGGGATATTCTCTTCCCCAACAGGAAATGGCAAAGAGCCCAGCAAAGCTGGTCACATGATCCCTCCTAGGCTCCGCCTTCCCCAGTCATTCTCTTTGCCGTTGTACAGGCAACATCTCCACGGAGATGGCTTAGAGTTTTTTGGTGTTTAACTGTAGTTTTTATTATTCAATCAAGAGTTTGTTATTTTAAAATAGTGCTGGTATGTACTATTTACTCTGAAACAGAAAAGAGATGAAGATTTCTGTTTGTAAGAGGAAAATGATTTTAGCAACCGTTACTAAAATCGATGGCTGTTTCCACACAGAACTGTTGAGAGGAATTAACATCAGTTGAAGGGGAAACAGTGAGCAGACTTTTGCTGCTTGAGGTATGACACATTTCTAACAAGACGATGTAATGCTGGAAGCTGTCATTTTCCCTATGGGATCCGGTAAGCCATTTTTATTACATAAAGAAAAAAAGGGCTTCACAAGGGCTTTTAAGACTGTAGACATTTTTCTGGGCTAAAACGATTCATATATAAGCATATTTTATACCCCATAGCCTTGAGGAATTATTTTAATCTTGGGAACTATGTAAAATAACCGGCAGGCACTGTATTGGTCACCTTATTCTCTAGGGGCTTTCCCTAATCATAGGCAGAGTCTCATTTTCGCGCCTCTATTGCGCACTTGTTTTTGGGAAGCATGACATGCAGATGCATGTGTGAGGAGCTCTGATACATAGAAAAGACTTTCTGAAGGCGTCATTTGGTATCGTATTCCCCTTTGGGCTTGGTTGGGTCTCAGCAAAGCAGATACCAGGGACTGTAAAGGGGTTAATTATAAAAACGGCTCCGGTTCCGTTATTTTAAGGGTTAAAGTTTCCAAATTTGGTGTGCAATACTCTTAAGGCTTTAAGACACTGTGGTGAAATTTTGGTGAATTTTGAACAATTCCTTCATACTTTTTCACATTTGCAGTAATAAAGTGTGTTCAGTTTAAAATTTAAAGTGACAGTAACGGTTTTATTTTAAAACGTTTTTTGTACTTTGTTATCAAGTTTATGCCTGTTTAACATGTCTGAACTACCAGATAGACTGTGTTCTGTATGTGGGGAAGCCAAGGTTCCTTCTCATTTAAATAGATGTGATTTATGTGACACAAAATTTAGAGAAAATGATGCCCAAGATGATTCCTCAAGTGAGGGGAGTAAGCATGGTACTGCATCATCCCCTCCTTCGTCTACACCAGTCTTGCCCACACAGGAGGCCCCTAGTACATCTAGTGCGCCAATACTCCTTACTATGCAACAATTAACGGCTGTAATGGATAATTCTATCAAAAACATTTTAGCCAAAATGCCCACTTATCAGCGAAAGCGCGACTGCTCTGTTTTAGAAAATACTGAAGAGCATGAGGACGCTGATGATATTGGTTCTGAAGTGCCCCTACACCAGTCTGAGGGGGCCAGGGAGGTTTTGTCTGAGGGAGAAATTTCAGATTCAGGGAAAATTTCTCAACAAGCTGAACCTGATGTGATTACATTTAAATTTAAATTGGAACATCTCCGCGCTCTGCTTAAGGAGGTGTTATCTACTCTGGATGATTGTGAGAATTTGGTCATTCCAGAGAAACTATGTAAAATGGACAAGTTCCTAGAGGTCCCGGGGCCCCCCGAAGCTTTTCCTATACCCAAGCGGGTGGCGGACATTGTAAATAAAGAATGGGAAAGGCCCGGTATACCTTTCGTCCCTCCCCCCATATTTAAAAAATTGTTTCCTATGGTCGACCCCAGAAAGGACTTATGGCAGACAGTCCCCAAGGTCGAGGGGGCGGTTTCTACTCTAAACAAACGCACCACTATACCCATAGAAGATAGTTGTGCTTTCAAAGATCCTATGGATAAAAAATTAGAAGGTTTGCTTAAAAAGATGTTTGTTCAGCAAGGTTACCTTCTACAACCAATTTCATGCATTGTTCCTGTCACTACAGCAGCGTGTTTCTGGTTCGATGAACTAGAAAAGGCGCTCAATAATAATTCTTCTTCTTATGAGGAGATTATGGACAGAATTCATGCTCTCAAATTGGCTAATTCTTTCACCCTAGACGCCACTTTGCAATTGGCTAGGTTAGCGGCGAAAAATTCTGGTTTTGCTATTGTGGCGCGCAGAGCGCTTTGGCTAAAATCTTGGTCAGCGGATGCGTCTTCCAAGAACAAATTGCTTAACATTTCTTTCAAGGGGAAAACGCTGTTTGGCCCTGACTTGAAAGAGATTATCTCTGATATCACTGGGGGCAAGGGCCACGCCCTTCCTCAGGATAGGTCTTTCAAGGCCAAAAATAAACCTAATTTTCGTCCCTTTCACAGAAACGGACCAGCCCCAAGTGCTACGTCCTCTAAGCAAGAGGGTAATACTTCTCAAGCCAAGCCAGCCTGGAGGCCAATGCAAGGCTGGAACAAAGGAAAGCAGGCCAAGAAACCTGCCACTGCTACCAAGACAGCATGAGATGTTGGCCCCCGATCCGGGACCGGATCTGGTGGGGGGCAGACTCTCTCTCTTCGCTCAGGCTTGGGCAAGAGATGTTCTGGATCCTTGGGCACTAGAAATAGTCTCCCAAGGTTATCTTCTGGAATTCAAGGGGCTTCCCCCAAGGGGGAGGTTCCACAGGTCTCAATTGTCTTCAGACCACATAAAAAAACAGGCATTCTTACATTGTGTAGAAGACCTGTTAAAAATGGGAGTGATTCATCCTGTTCCATTAGGAGAACAAGGGATGGGGTTCTACTCCAATCTGTTCGTAGTTCCCAAAAAAGAGGGAACATTCAGACCAATCTTAGATCTCAAGATCCTAAACAAGTTTCTCAAGGTTCCATCGTTCAAAATGGAAACCATTCGAACAATTCTTCCTTCCATCCAGGAAGGTCAATTCATGACCACGGTGGATTTAAAGGATGCGTATCTACATATTCCTATCCACAAGGAACATCATCGGTTCCTAAGGTTCGCATTCCTGGACAAGCATTACCAGTTTGTGGCACTTCCGTTCGGATTAGCCACTGCTCCAAGAATTTTCACAAAGGTTCTAGGGTCCCTTCTAGCGGTGCTAAGACCAAGGGGCATTGCAGTAGTACCTTACTTGGACGACATTCTGATTCAAGCGTCGTCCCTTCCACAAGCAAAGGCTCACACGGACATTGTCCTGGCCTTTCTCAGATCTCACGGGTGGAAAGTGAACGTAGAAAAAAGTTCTCTATCTCCGTCAACAAGGGTTCCCTTCTTGGGAACAATAATAGACTCCTTAGAAATGAGGATTTTTCTGACAGAGGCCAGAAAATCAAAACTTCTAAACTCTTGTCAAATACTTCATTCTGTTCCTCTTCCTTCCATAGCGCAGTGCATGGAAGTAATAGGTTTGATGGTAGCGGCAATGGACATAGTTCCTTTTGCGCGAATTCATCTAAGACCATTACAACTGTGCATGCTCAGTCGGTGGAATGGGGACTATACAGACTTGTCTCCGACGATACAAGTAGATCAGAGGACCAGAGATTCACTCCGTTGGTGGCTGTCCCTGGACAACCTGTCACAGGGGATGAGCTTCCGCAGACCAGAGTGGGTCATTGTCACGACCGACGCCAGTCTGGTGGGCTGGGGCGCGGTCTGGGGACCCCTGAAAGCTCAGGGTCTTTGGTCTCGGGAAGAATCTCTTCTCCCGATAAATATTCTGGAACTGAGAGCGATATTCAATGCTCTCAAGGCTTGGCCTCAGCTAGCAAAGGCCAAGTTCATACGGTTTCAATCAGACAACATGACGACTGTTGCGTACATCAACCATCAGGGGGGAACAAGGAGTTCCCTGGCGATGGAAGAAGTGACCAAAATCATTCAATGGGCGGAGACTCACTCCTGCCACTTGTCTGCAATCCACATCCCAGGAGTGGAAAATTGGGAAGCGGATTTTCTGAGTCGTCAGACATTTCATCCGGGGGAGTGGGAACTCCATCCGGAAATCTTTGCCCAAATTACTCAATTGTGGGGCATTCCAGACATGGATCTGATGGCCTCTCGTCAGAACTTCAAGGTTCCTTGCTACGGGTCCAGATCCAGGGATCCCAAGGCGACTCTAGTAGATGCACTAGTAGCACCTTGGACCTTCAAACTAGCTTATGTATTCCCGCCGTTTCCTCTCATCCCCAGGCTGGTAGCCAGGATCAATCAGGAGAGGGCATCGGTGATCTTGATAGCTCCTGCGTGGCCAAGCAGGACTTGGTATGCAGACCTGGTGAATATGTCATCGGCTCCACCATGGAAGCTACCTTTGAGACGAGACCTTCTTGTTCAAGGTCCGTTCGAACATCCGAATCTGGTCTCACTCCAACTGACTGCTTGGAGATTGAACGCTTGATCTTATCAAAGCGAGGGTTCTCAGATTCTGTCATTGATACTCTTGTTCAGGCCAGAAAGCCTGTAACTAGAAAAATCTACCACAAAATATGGAAAAAATATATCTGTTGGTGTGAATCTAAAGGATTCCCTTGGGACAAGGTAAAAATTCCTAAGATTCTATCCTTTCTTCAAGAAGGTTTGGAGAAAGGATTATCTGCAAGTTCTTTGAAGGGACAGATTTCTGCCTTGTCTGTGTTACTTCACAAAAAGCTGGCAGCTGTGCCAGATGTTCAAGCCTTTGTTCAGGCTCTGGTTAGAATCAAGCCTGTTTACAAACCTTTGACTCCTCCTTGGAGTCTCAATTTAGTTCTTTCAGATCTTCAGGGGGTTCCGTTTGAACCCTTACATTCCGTTGATATTAAGTTATTATCTTGGAAAGTTTTGTTTTTGGTTGCAATTTCTTCTGCTAGAAGAGTTTCAGAATTATCTGCTCTGCAGTGTTCTCCTCCTTATCTGGTGTTCCATGCAGATAAGGTGGTTTTACGTACTAAACCTGGTTTTCTTCCGAAAGTTGTTTCTAACAAAAACATTAACCAGGAGATAGTCGTGCCTTCTTTGTGTCCGAATCCAGTTTCAAAGAAGGAACGTTTGTTGCACAATTTGGATGTAGTTCGTGCTCTAAAATTCTATTTAGATGCTACAAAGGATTTTAGACAAACATCTTCTTTGTTTGTTGTTTATTCTGGTAAAAGGAGAGGTCAAAAAGCAACTTCTACCTCTCTCTCTTTTTGGATTAAAAGCATCATCAGATTGGCTTACGAGACTGCCGGACGGCAGCCTCCTGAAAGAATCACAGCTCATTCCACTAGGGCTGTGGCTTCCACATGGGCCTTCAAGAACGAGGCTTCTGTTGATCAGATATGTAAGGCAGCGACTTGGTCTTCACTGCACACTTTTACTAAATTTTACAAATTTGATACTTTTGCTTCTTTTGAGGCTATTTTTGGAGAAAGGTTTTGCAAGCCGTGGTGCCTTCCATCTAGGTGACCTGATTTGCTCCCTCCCTTCATCCGTGTCCTAAAGCTTTGGTATTGGTTCCCACAAGTAAGGATGACGCCGTGGACCGGACACACCTATGTTGGAGAAAACAGAATTTATGTTTACCTGATAAATTACTTTCTCCAACGGTGTGTCCGGTCCACGGCCCGCCCTGGTTTTTTAATCAGGTCTGATAATTTATTTTCTTTAACTACAGTCACCACGGTATCATATGATTTCTCCTATGCAATTATTCCTCCTTTACGTCGGTCGAATGACTGGGGAAGGCGGAGCCTAGGAGGGATCATGTGACCAGCTTTGCTGGGCTCTTTGCCATTTCCTGTTGGGGAAGAGAATATCCCACAAGTAAGGATGACGCCGTGGACCGGACACACCGTTGGAGAAAGTAATTTATCAGGTAAACATAAATTCTGTTTTTTTTTTAATGGGAAGCAAAAGAGCGGAATGCCCTTTTAAGGGCAATGCCCATACAAATGCCCTTTTAAGGACAATGCCCATACAAATGCCTTTTTCAGGGCAATGGGTAGATTATTTTTATTTTGTGGGTTTGAAGGGTGGGGATTTGTATAGTGTTAGGGGGTGTTTGTTTTTCTTTTGTAGTAAAAGAGCTGATATCTTTAGGGCAATGCCCTACAAAAGGTCATTTTAATGGCCCAAAAAAGGCCCCTTTAAGGGCCCTTGGTAGTTTATTATAGATTAGGTTTTTTTTTATTTTGGTGTGGGTTATTTTTTTTAAAGGGTATTAGAATAGGAATAATTTTTATTGTTTTGGATAATTTCGTTTGTTATTTTTTGTAATGGTAGGTTTTTTTATTTTTTGTAATTTAATGTTTTTTATTTTTTGTATTGTTAGGTTTTATTTCACAGGTAAGTGTATTTATTTTAACTAGGTACTTAGTAAATAGTTATTAACTATTTACTAACTAGTCTACCTAGTTAAAATAAATACAAACGTACCTGTGAAATAAAAGTAAAACCTAAGCTAGCTACAATATAACAATTATTTATATTGTAGCTAGCTTAGGTTTTATTTCACAGGTAAGTATGTATTTAGTTTTCAATCGGTATTATTTAGTTAATAGTTGTAATTTTAATTTAGCTCTATTTTAAATATGTTAAAGTTAGGGGGTGTTATGTTTAGGGTTAGGTTTAGGGGTTAATATAGTTTAATTTAGGTTGTTGCAATGCTCAAATTATCTCATTTTATGAGAGAGAAAAAAAAAAGTAATCAATAAACCATGAACTATAAAACCAGGACTACATTCTGCTTTAATTAAAGGTCAAATATTACATATTGATGAGAAGTCAATGACTGCAGAAATAAATTGTTAGTCCAGAAGAGATTTGTTATTTTGTTAAGGAATTTCTATATTAATTTAATCTGGACTTAAATAGGAACCGTGAACTAACAACAAACATGCAAACTACATAATTATAGTAAATACAATAAAAATCTAAGATAGAAAAATGGGATGTGAAACTAGATGGGAACAATATGTGTCCCAATAAAATCTTGATTATTCTATCAATAAAGGATATTATTGTTTTGTGCTAGCAAACAAATCTGTCTCTGGCTTTGTAATTAAATTAATTTTAGAAAATCAGAAAAATAATAGCAGGGATGAATGGCTTTAAAATAAGTTTAAAAGTTGTCAGAAGACCTGCTTCAATATCTTTGTGATAAGCAGATTAAAAAAAAACACACACACACACACACAAATGGGAGTAGTTAAAAGGTTTTAAGAATATTTAAATACTTCAATAATCATTAAGATGTTTGCCAATGGGAAAGTTGTTTAAAAGGGAGTGACCAGCAGAAACAGTAACATTGCTAGATCTGTAAAACCAGAATCCAAAAGAAAAGCTAAGTTAATTCACTTGAAAAGAAAGGAGATCCCAAAATCTCAATATTTTGTTAGTCCTTCAAGAGAGTTCTAGCTCCTCTCAAAAGTCTTGAGAGCAATATGCCCTGAAATCTCCTAAGCCTTTAGATTTCAGAAAGCACAAATTAATTTGAGAATTCTCTTTGATCGTTTAAAAAAAAAGGGAGGGAAACTAGAGCAAGGAGAATCTGAGTTTTAAATATTGCTTTAGAACAGAGTTTAAATACTGAAGTTGGATACCAAGGCTGAAATGGCAAGAGTGCAGGGTTGGGTTAGTGCCAAAAGTCAGATAAATATGATCTCTATATACAATTAAAAGCGAAGAGTAACTGTCGACTCAGCCAGGATTGAAGGTGAAGATCTTTTGCAATTGCTTTAGGAACTAGATGACAAAGGAAGTACCAACACATTTACAGACTACCCTCTGAGGAAGAAGGAACTATTTTTGAAACGTGTAAGGGATATTCTCTTTATTTTTTATTAGACAGCACGCTTTTAGCACACCCAAGGGTGTATTTTTTATATTTTTGATGCACGGTGCTGGACACCAGACCCTATCACCCTTTGCACATGTTTTTGAACAGCCCCAGGATACAAAACTAGGACCGCAGGTGCCACGGCCATACACTCCACTTGTATCGTGAGAGCGGATTTGATGTGTGCATAACATACCTCATATTGTTTGAGGTCCCAGCATGTGAGTGTAATTTTAACGTCTGTGATTTTTACCTACATTAAAGTAACAATATCACACAATAGTTTGAGAGGATTCTAACACGCCCATATGTTAGATTTCCATATGCTTGATATATAATCTATATTTTACCTGATTTTGTTTATCCTGTTAGTGCTACCATTACCCTTTCTTTTTGTATATTTGTTTGCAGTGAGTCTAGGTGTCTGAATTGTGACCTACACTACATAACGCTTATGGTAGCTGCTCTTGGGATTATCATTTGTCATTTATTTCACATATAGCGCAAACATATTAGTGCTGCTTGCCACAAACCTTAGTCTTACTCTGTTTTGTGGCCACACATACATACATTAAATTCAATATATTTACTTATATTTTTAACTTTATAGGGCATTTCCTAGTCTTTTTAAATATAAGTTGTATAACTATAGTCTTCAACAGAATCTTAAGGATAAAAAGTACTATGGAAGATTTGTCAATATTACTAGATAAAAGGGGAGGGGGGATTAAAGTGTCACCTCCCGTGACTTTGTATGCAGAGGACTTCTAGCATATGCCAGTTCCTTATCAGGAATGTCAGTGCTCGATTGACTTATCTTCATTGTTTAAAGCATTTTTTTTTTACTTTTCAAAATGATTGACAGTTTGTCAAAATTAAATCATGTTAGACATATGAACTAATGTATAAACAGAGTTTGCAGTTATGAATTTAACAAAGGGTGGTATTAGCCAAGGAAGACAAACAAAACACACACAATACACTAGTAAGAATTGTATAGTGGAAGCTCAGTGCCAAGGATACCTCTCAATGAAATGTACCTTATGACACTTGCAGTTTGGTGCAGGGATAGAGTTAAGTATTTCAGCCAACGTTCACCACTGGACCCATGCATTTCACATGGTGTCTGTGCTCTGATGCCAGGAAGGAAAAGTCCAACAAACCTATGCAGAATTTGAATGAGGCAGCCTTCCTCAAACAGAAACTTAAAGAAGGGGCAGAAAATGAGTAGCATCAAGTTGAATTTTAACTTTTAAGTCTTTGCTTTGTGGTGACTATTTGCCTACATGAACCATCTTCAGCTTCATGTGCCATCAGAAGCAAAAAAATAACATTAAAATAAAGTTATTTTCTGTTGAACAAAGTTATGTACTTTTCTAAATGATTCTGATCAAACCTTTAATTCAATTAAATGATACATTAACTGAAAACCCCAATTTTAACATTTTGGTTTACCAAAAGGTTCATGCAAGTTTTGCTCAGTTAAAAAAAAATCCACCATCTTAATTTGTTGCATCTTTTTATACATCTGCATTTAATTATGTTCACTTTCTGACTTTTATTAGGATTAATCACCTAAAATGTAATATGGGAGATATATGCCCTCACTGCAAAGAAAACATACTGTGCAAAAATGTACTAGTGTCTATCTAAGGGCATTTCAAAATGTATGTTATTTGAAAAATATGTTTCTGTCCTGAATACATCATGTACTTTTCATATTTGAAGATGCGATTTGTCTTATATGTGTAAAAAAAAATATGTACAGTAGAACAATTTGAGTTCAATATTCCTTGAAAGCAAAAGCTGTAGCCTGGAAATAGCTTAGCTGATTTACCAAAATGTAGTGAATCTAGAATGGTCAACTCATTAACCCCTTAAGGACAAGGCCATTTTTCAATTTTTTACCCTTAAGGACCAGGGCTAATTTTACATTTCTGCTGTGTTTGTGTTTAGCTGTAATTTTCCTCTTACTCATTTACTGTACCCACACATATACCATTTTTCTTGCCATTAAATGGACTTTTTAAAGATACCATTATTTTCATCTTATCATTTACTATACAAAAATGATAAAAATGAAGAAAAAATGGAAAAACACACTTTTTCTAATTTTAACCCACAAAATCTATTACACATCTTCAACCACTAGAAAACACCCATGCTAAATAGTTTCTACATTTTTTCCTGAGTTTAGAAATACCCAATGTTTACATGTTCTTTGCTTTTTTCTCTCCAAGTTATAGGGCAATAAATACAAGTAGCACTTTGCTATTTCCAAAACCATTTTTTTTTTCAAACTTAGCGATAGTTACGTTGTAACACGGATATCTGTCAGGAATCCCTGAATATCCCTTTACATGTATATATTTTATTTTAGTAGACAACCCAAAGTATTGTTACAAAAAGCAGTTTGGGTAGCAATAGCACTACACAAATATATGAGTTGCTCTATGTGTATTTCTGAAATTTCAGTTTACTAGGAGCTAGAGTGCTTGTGCACGGGAACCAATGTTACATAAAGTCAGAAAGGCCCTGAGAGGGGTCTCTAGACTCAAAAGAATGCACTTAGATAGCACTTCTATAACCCTTTAATTAGAAAACATCAACCTTAGAAGGCAAACGTGGAGTAAGAGTTTGTTGAGTTAAAACAACTTTTATTATCTATAATAATTATTATAAAATAAAATGTGAGTGTGTGTGCATGGTGAGATTAAAATTACAAGAAGACTAGATTTTGCATCACTGGTTATTAATTTAAGAATATATGTATGTGTACGCAATGATTAGAGGAAGATTCTAATATTGTGAATGTACTCCCAATTCGGGGGAGAAAAAAACTTATCTTTATCTCTTATTGAAAATTAATGCTATATTGGACGTATATTTAATAATAATTAGTGGTTGTCATGTGTTCCGTCCCACTATTCAAGCTGGTGAAACGTGGGTATATTACGGTCTAGATATATGCTGGTGCAATATTGTATCTTTATATAGTTGGTTGGTAAAAGAGAGAGTACCCAAATCAACCTTATCTAAATAATGCACCTGGGTTTGAATATGTATATAACTGGGTCATTTGGTGTTTGTATGCCGAACCAATGGTGCAGGGATTATAAAAAGATATCACAATTAATATCCTTAAATCCCAATGTTCGATCTTCTCTGACTTGGTGGTTGGATCACCATCGTTTAATTCAAGGGGCCTCTTTTGTTCGTCCAACCTGGACTGTGATCTCAACAGATGCAAGTCTTTCAGGTTGGGGAGCTGTATGGGGATCTCTGACCGCGCAGGGGGTTTGGGAATCTCAGGAGGCGAAATTACCAATCAACATTTTGGAACTCCGTGCGATTTTGAGAGCTCTTCAGTTCTGGCCTCTTCTGAAGAGAGAATCGTTTATTTGTTTTCAGACGGACAATGTCACAACCGTGGCGTATGTCAATAATCAAGGAGGGACTCTGTAGCGGAGAGCAATATTAAAATACTCCCAATAACCGGACGAAACACAGTTTGGGAGTCAATAACTCACAACCCAGCCAGTTTTCAGGTTTAAAACAGAATGATATTTATTAAAAGGCTATGCCTAGTATTTATGCAGGTCTGACCCCCCAGATGGGGGGGTTGAAAGAATGTTGTACATTAGATGGAGGGCCCACACCCTTAGACAGACCACAATAGAATCACATACTTTACTTAGGCAGATAACAACTTAAACACAAAACACATTTGGCTTGTCTTATCACCTAGCGTCTGCTCTCTGAGGGTGATTAAACAATGGACTGTTTATCACTTACTTTAATGACAGTACACAATAGCTTCTTAAAGTGGAACACAGTTAACTCCTTCAGTACTGGCAGAAGGGTCTGTCACATCTACATAGCACACAATACAGCCTATAGACAACCTTTCGTACATTATAGTCCAGAAGTGGCTAGGTTTGCCACAATGCTCCCCCAGAACCAAGCCGGCATACACAGTCTGATCCCAACGGATCGGCTTGGGGATGTCCAGGGAAGTACTCACAGATCACTTTTCAAGTTCAGTTTGTCTGGACAACCCGTCGGCGTTACCGTTTTGTTTCCCTGGGCGGTAATGGATGGTAAAGTCGAAGGGCTGCAGCGTCAAACTCCAGCGCAGCAGCCTGGCATTGTCCCCGGCCACACGGTTCAGCCACACCAACGGGTTGTGATCTGTGAGTAAGGAAAAAGGTTGTCCATACAGGTACGGCTGCAACTTTTTGAGGGACCACACCACGGCCAGGCATTCTTTTTCGATGGCGGCGTAGCTTACTTCACGGGGCAACAACTTTCGGCTCAAGTAAGCTACGGGGTGTTCTCTGCCATCTGCTCCAACTTGGCTCAGCACTGCCCCCACTCCAAACATCGAAGCGTCTGTGTGAACAAGAAATCTTTTAGTTGGATGGGGTGCAGCAAGTACAGGCGCATTAGTTAGAGCCGTCTTTAGTTGTTGGAATGCCTGCTCACACTCTGGGGCCCAAGTAACCTGTCGGGGAAGGTTCTTACGTGTCAAGTCAGTCAGGGGTTTGGCTAGGGCACTATAATTGGGCACAAACTTTCTGTAGTACCCCGCCGTACCTAGAAATGCCAGTACTTGGGTCTTGGTCCTAGGGGTGGGCCACTTGGCAACAGCTTCAATTTTGGCCGGTTCGGGTTTCTGGTGCCCGCTCCCCACCCGGTGACCTAAATACTGCACCTCTGCCATCCCGATATGGCATTTACTAGGTTTCAGGGTCAACCCTGCCTCCCCTATATGGTCAACAACCGCTCCTATATGCTGTAGGTGTTCTGCGCAGTTCTGGCTATATATGGCAATATCGTCCAGGTATGCACAGGCATACTCCTGGAACCCATCCAGTAGCCGATCTACCATCCTTTGAAAGGTCGCCGGAGCGTTCTTCATCCCGAAAGGCATGACCCGAAATTGGTACAGGCCAAACGGGGTGACAAACGCCGACTTGGGGATGGCGTCATCAGCTAGCGGAATTTGCCAGTATCCCTTGCATAAGTCTATGGTCGTAAGATACTGCCCCCTAGCCATTTTATCAAGCAACTCGTCTATCCGGGGCATCGGCTAGGCATCAGACACCGTTTTGTCATTTAGCCTCCGGTAGTCGACGCAGAAGCGTGTGGTGCCGTCTTTCTTGGGTACCAACACTACCGGCGATGCCCAGGGGCTGTCTGAAGGTTCGATAACCCCTAGTTGCAACATCTCGTCAATTTCTGCCTTCATATGTGCCTTGACTGCTTCAGGGACACGATACGGGGTCTGCCGCATATGTAGCTGTCCTGGGGTTTCAACTCGGTGAGTAGCCAGCGGAGTGTACCCAGGTAAATGGGAGAAGATAGCCCCTTTAGCTACTATCAACTCCTGTACTTGGGCACGCTCCGAAGGGCTTAGCCGCTCCCCCAGCTGAACGCCCCTGGAGGGCTCTATCTGGTCCTCTGATTCTAATAGGTCAGGTAGAGGCAGATTCTCCTGATCCTCAGAGGCCGAGGCGCATATTGCCGCCACGTCCTCTATCCTCTCATGGTAGGGTTTGAGCATGTTCACATGAAGCATGCGTCGCTTCCCTACCCCTGAGCAGGGGCCAATCACATAGGTAGTGTCGCATCGCTGCTCTACTACCCGGTATGGGCCTTGCCAGACGGCCTGCAGCTTGTCGGTGCGTACAGGTTTTAAAATTAAAACTTTCTGCCCCACTTGAAAGCTGCGGTCCCTGGCTCCCCTATCGTACCAGCGGCGCTGGCGTTGTTGAGCCGCCTGGAGGTTGGTGCGTACAGCCTGGGTTAATGCCTCCAGTCGGTCCCTGAACTCCAGCACGTAAGATACAATGGGGTTACCATTGGGGCTACTCTCTCCCTCCCAATGCTCCCTAATGAGGTTTAATGGCCCCCGCACCCTTCTCCCAAATAGTAATTCGAAGGGGGAAAAAACCTGTCAACTCTTGGGGTACCTCCCTATATGCGAAAAGCAGATGGGGTAGGTAGCGCTCCCAGTCCTTATGAGTCTCGCCAAATGTACAGAGCATCTGTTTTAGCGTCCCATTAAATCTCTCACATAACCCATTGGACTGGGGATGGTAGGCTGAGTTAATTATGGGTCTAACACCACATACCCTCCAAAGTTGTTGGGTCACCTCTGCGGTAAACTGGGTGCCCCTATCTGATATTATCTCCTGGGGGAACCCTACCCAGGAAAATATTTTTATTAAGGCTTCAGCTACCGTCTCTGCATGGATGTTGGAGAGAGCAATGGCCTCGGGGTACCTAGTGGCGTAGTCCACTACGGTTAAAATGTACCTCTTCCCAGAGGGACTGGGCTTGGGTAGAGGCCCTACGATATCTACTGCTACCCTGCTAAAGGGTTCCTCAATAATGGGTAACGGGCATAATTTAGCCTTATGGCGGTCACCTCGTTTGCCTACTCGTTGACACACGTCACAGGAGGTGCAATATTGCCGTACATCTTAAGAGATCCCAGGCCAGAAAAAGGCGTGGGTCAATCTGTAGCGGGTGCGTGTCATTCCCAGGTGGCCTGACAGGGGAATGTCGTGAGCTATCCTGAGCAGCTCCTGCCTATACTTCTGGGGTACTACTAGTTGCTTAGTGGTCACGGTGACTGCTCTGCCTACCCCCCGTTCGGCTATGCGGTACAATAACCCTTTCTCCCAGATGTACCGTTCCCCTTCTAACCCAGCCTGATCGGTGTTCCCTTTATCCCGGTATACCTGCAGCATGGGGTCAGCTTTCACCTCTGCCTCAAATTGGGTGGGGGTATCCCAGGTCATACGTGTCAAGGGGGTGTCATGGTCTCTTACCTGAGCCTCATTGTGAGCTGGTGGGGCCGTAGTGTGTGCCTGCTGCCGGGTGGTTACTGGGTGGACCTCCTGATGTGGAGCCTGAGGTACAAAAGCAGAGGTCATCTGACCCAGGTCATTCCCCAGTACAACATCCGCTGGTAGGTTTTGCATTAAGCCCACCTCTACCATGCCCTCCCCCGCACCCCAATCCAAATGAATCTTAGCAGTGGACAATCGGTATACTGCTCGCCCTGCCACTCGTACTGCCATGGATCCGCCAGTGTGTGCTGTATCTGGCACCAAATGGGGAGCTATCAGGGTTAAAGTAGCTCCCGAATCCCGAAGTCCCTGGACCTCCTTCCCCTCCACGATCACCAGCTGACAATGATGTTGCCGGTTATCGGTGGCCCGGACCGACATCACCTCATGCAGAATTCCCAGGGGTTCCCCGGCTGGGGTGCTCAACACCTCATGAGCGGCTTGCTCCGTTTGGTAATGGTGAGCAGCCGCCCTTGGGGCCAGGTTCTGTCTGACCTGGTTCCAAGCTTGTCTGCTCCGATTTTGGGTGCACTCACGTGCCATATGTCCCCACTGCTTGCAGGTGTGGCATTGTATATTCGCCCGTCCATTGTATCGTGAGGGGGGTGGTGGATTCCCTGGGGCTGGGCGAAACGGTGCCGCTGTGGGGTTGTTAGGCTGTAGAGGACTGGGTTGTTTCGTGGGTCGAGCGTACGTCTTAGGTAGTAGTCCATCGTGCCTCCTGGCATCAAAATGCTGGTCTGCTAATCTGGCTGCTTCGGTTAAGGTGAGGGGTTTTCGATCTCTCACCCATTCTTGGGCTTCTGGGGACAAGCCGTTAAAGAATTGCTCCAACAGCATCAGTTGTCGCAATTCTTCCATGGTGGTAGCTTGGCTGGCCTGTATCCACCCCTGAGATGCTTGATCCAGCTTGTGGGCCCACTCTGCATGGGAATCTCTTTCTGGCTTGCGCAGGCCTCTAAACTTGCGCCGGTATGCCTCTGGGGTAATGGCATATCTTTCCAAGATCGCTCTCTTCACTTTAGCGTAATCCTTGCTGTCCTCCCTGGGTACAGCGCGATACACTTCCGCTGCCCTACCGGCTAGCTTGCCTGCTAGCACCGGCACCCATACGGACTGCTCCAAATCATGTAACTCGCACAGTCTCTCAAAATCCTGTAAATATCCATTGATCTCATACTTCTCCTCACAAAACATTTTAAAGGCATGGTATGGGATTTTGGGTCTTACTGGGTTACTGAGTGCTTCCGCAATGGATTCTGCTCGGGAGGATGCATTCCGCGGACTGTGTGCCATCACGTACTCCTGCACATCTGCCATTACCACGGATAGCATGTCCCGTGGTACAGGTTGGGGTAAAAACTCCAGCCTGGTCCTCATTTCCCTCTGGTATAGGGTCTCCTCCATGGCTGCTGGAGGCGTAGCGCTGCGAGCTCTGTCTCCCTCCATCAGCTCGGCAATTAATATAGCCTTGGGTTTGCTGCTGGCTATCTTTCCCCTAGCTTCTAGCAGTTCCTTTAACGTTTGTCTCTTTAGCTTAGAATAATCCGTCTCCATTCACTTCGGTAGTCAGTTCTTTCGCTGTATCCTGCTTGCCATTCCCTTTTCTTATTCGGCAGTTACAATTGCACGAATTGCACTTTTCGGCTGTAAGGTCGGATCCCAACGCTTGCCACCAATTGTAGCGGAGAGCAATATTAAAATACTCCCAATAACCGGACGAAACACAGTTTGGGAGTCAATAACTCACAACCCAGCCAGTTTTCAGGTTTAAAACAGAATGATATTTATTAAAAGGCTATGCCTAGTATTTATGCAGGTCTGACCCCCCAGATGGGGGGGGGTTGAAAGAATGTTGTACATTAGATGGAGAGCCCACACCCTTTGAGAGACCACAATAGAATCACATACTTTACTTAGGCAGATAACAACTTAAACACAAAACACATTTGGCTTGTCTTATCACCTAGCGTCTGCTCTCTGAGGGTGATTAAACAATGGACTGTTTATCACTAACTTTAATGACAGTACACAATAGCTTCTTAAAGTTGAACACAGTTAACTCCTTCACTACTGGCAGAAGGGTCTGTCACATCTACATAGCACACAATACAGCCTATAGACCCTGGTTTCTCAACAGCCGGGCCGTGGCCCAGTACCGGGCCGTGATAGCCCTGCTGGTGGGCCCTGACCTGTCATGCCCCCACTGCACACTCTTACCCCACTGCAAACCAGGTGCAGACTGAGACCAATCAAGGCCCCAGGAACACTGTCTCACACTGACCAAAAAGTATTAAATTGTATGCAAATGAACATGGTAGCCTTCCTGCACCCAATAGGCCCCTCATCCTCCAGAGCCAGGACCCCCAACATTAAGGGCCAGAGAAAGGGCACCCAACCTCCAGGGCCAGACCCCACACTCCATGGCCCTCACAGCGACAGACCCCTGCCAGGGCCCCCACTAAACCCACACTTATTTGCTTAGTTACTGATAGGGCAACTGAAAACTCCAGCTTAAGGAATGCACCAAGATCCGTGGAGATACCATTTGTGGGCCCCCCTACTTGCTGGTCCCTCGTCCCTATTTGCCTGGCTAATCAGCCCACCCCTGCTGCTCACTATATATATATATATATATATATATATATATATATATATAAATAAACTACTGGGCCCCGGACATGTCTAGCTAAAATTTACCGGGCCTTGAGGTCACTTTGGTTGAGAACCACTGGAAGACAACCTTTCTTACATTATAGTCCAGAAGTGGCTAGGTTTGCCACAGACTCACAGTCCTCAGGCTATGAAAGAAGTATTTTGGATACTTGTATGGGCGGAATCCAGCTCCTGTCTAATCTCTGCGGTTCACATCCCAGGTATAGACAATTGGGAAGCGGATTATCTCAGTCGCCAGATGCTACATCCGGGCGAATGGTCTCTTCACTCAGAGGTATTTCTTCAGATTGTTCAAATCTGGGGACTTCCAGAAATAGATCTGATGGCCTCTCATCTAAACAAGAAACTTCCCAGGTATCTGTCCAGATCCAGGGATCCTCAGGCAGAAACAGTGGATGCGTTGTCGCTTCCTTGGAATTATCAACCTGCTTATATCTTTCTGCCTCTAGTTCTTCTTCCAAAAGTGATTTCCAAAATCCTAATGGAGCGTTCATTTGTACTGCTGGTGGCTCCAGCATGGCTTCACAGGTTTTGGTATGCGGATCTCGTTCGGATGGCTTGTTGCCAACCTTGGACACTTCCGTTAAGGCCAGTCCTATCTCAAGGCACATTTTTCCATCAGGATCTCAAATCATTAAATTTGAAGGTATGGAGATTGAACGCTTGATACTTAGTCATAGAGGTTTCTCTGACTCAGTGATTAATACTATGTTACCGGCTCGTAAGTCTGTGTCTAGAAAGATTTATTATCGAGTCTGGAAGACTTACATTTCTTGGTGTTCTTCTCATAAATTCTCTTGGCATTCTTTTAGAATTCCTAGAATTTTACAGTTTCTTCAGGATGGTTTGGATAAGGGTTTTTCTGCAAGTTCCTTGAAAGGACAAATCTCTG
This sequence comes from Bombina bombina, assembly GCF_027579735.1. Classification (NCBI taxonomy): domain Eukaryota; kingdom Metazoa; phylum Chordata; class Amphibia; order Anura; family Bombinatoridae; genus Bombina; species Bombina bombina. The sequence goes on from NC_069505.1 coordinate 183,218,041, forward strand.
CTCTTTCTGTTCTTTTTCACAGAAAGATTGCTAATCATCCTGATATTCATTGTTTTGTACAGGCTTTGGTTCATATCAAGCCTGTCATTAAGTCAATCTCTCCTCCTTGGAGTCGTAATTTGGTTCTGAGGGCTTTACAGGCTCCTCCGTTTGAACCTATGCATTCTCTGGATATTAAATTACTTTCTTGGAAAGTTTTGTTCCTTTTGGCCATCTCTTCTGCTAGAAGAGTTTCTCAGGCCCATTTATCAAGCTCCGTATGGAGCTTGAAGGGCCGTGTTTCTGGCGAGTCTTCAGACTCGCCAGAAACACAAGTTATGAAGCAGCGGTCTAAAGACCGCTGCTTCATAACCCTGTCCGCCTGCTCTGAGCAGGCGGACAGGAACCGCCGGAAATCAACCCGATCGAATACGATCGGGTTGATTGACAGCTCCCTGCTGGCGGCCGATTGGCCGCGAGTCAGCAGGGGGCGGCGTTGCACCAGCAGCTCTTGTGAGCTGCTGGTGCAATGTTAAATGTGGAGAGCGTATTGCTCTCCGCATTTAGCGAGGTCTTGCGGACCTGATCCGCAGTGTCGGATCAGGTCCGCAAGCCCTTTGATAAATGGGCCCCTATGAGTTATCTGCTCTTTCTTGTGAATCTCCTTTTCTGATTTTTCATCAGGATAAGGCAGTGTTGCGGACTTCATTTAAATTTTTACCTAAAGTTGTGAATTCTAACAACAATAGTAGAGAAATTGTTGTCCCTTCATTGTGTCCTAATCCTAAGAATTCTCTGGAGAGATCTTTAAAGGTTTCAGAAAGACTTCTAGTCTATTTGTTATCTTTTCTGGTTCTAGGAAAGGTCAGAAGGCTTCTGCCATTTCTTTGGCTTCTTGGTTAAAGTCTTTGATTCATCTTGCTTATGTGGAGTCGGGTAAATCCCCGCCTCAAAGGATTACGGCTCATTCTATTAGGTCAGTTTCTACTTCCTGGGCTTTTAGGAATGAAGCTTCTGTTGATCAGATTTGCAAAGCAGCAACTTGGTCTTCTTTGCATACTTTTACTAAATTCTACCATTTTGATGTTTTCTCTTCTTCTAAAGCAGTTTTGGGTAGAAAAGTACTTCAGGCAGCCGTTTCAGTTTGATTCTTCTGCTTAAAATTTCAGTTTTTTTCATTATAAAATTAAATTTTTTTTATTTGGGTTGTGGATTATTTTTTCAGCGGAATTGGCTGTCTTTATTTTATCCCTCCCTCTCTAGTAATTCTTGCATGGAAGTTCCACATCTTGGGTATCTGCTATCCCATACGTCACTAGCTCATGGACTCTTGCTAATTACATGAAAGAAAACATAATTTATGTAAGAACTTACCTGATAAATTCATTTCTTTCATATTAGCAAGTGTCCATGAGGCCCACCCTTTTTGTGGTGGTGATGATTTTTTTGTATAAAGCACAATTATTCCAATTCCTTATTTTTGATGCTTTTACTTCTTTCTTATCACCCCACTTCTTGGCTATTCATTAAACTGAATTGTGGGTGTGGTGAGGGGTGTATTTATAGGCATCTTTGCGGTTTGGGAAACTTTGCCCCTCCTGGTAGGAATGTATATCCCATACATCACTAGCTCATGGACTCTTGCTAATATGAAAGAAATGAATTTATCAGGTAAGTTCTTACATAAATTAAGTTTTTCGCATGTTACTTGTAATTCAGTACTTCCTTTTCATGCAGAATAATATTTTTTTGTTGCTTCTTTGTTAGAAAAATATATATATTTTTTTAAGCAGTAACAAACCTTTGGGAGTTGTTCATATCAGCCAGTGAGCAAATGATACTGAAGTGATTGTGCCCAAATGCGCACTTCATTGTGTTAGTTTTAGTATACATTTATACAGCTTTCACTCTCTCATAGGCATGATACAAAACTGTCAAGTTAAATGTCTCTTTATTTCAAATTAAACTGTTCTCTGACATTTTTTTTTCTCGTACTGCATGCAAAGCGTCCCTTAATCTTACAGTTTGTTTTTCTCTTATTTATTTCCTGTTTTCTCTGAAAGAAACCTGGGACCACCCAAACATACAGAAGAATTTGCAAACCTTGTCCCATTTCCCCCAGGCTCCACAACAATATTGGTTCAAATATACCGGTGTGGACAGCTTTGCTGCGGTATGACTGGTGCACATTGCACACAGCAGCACTTCAGTCAATCTTGTGGACAATGACAATGTTTAAAGTAACATGAGTATATTTTAATTCTGGATAGAGGCACTTTTCTCATAAGCCTACATAAGCCGTTAGCACAAATGCTTTTTAATTAACGTTATCACTGTTTTACTGTGCAAGGAGAATACAGAGCACCAGATCTCTAGGCAGGTGATGTGTTTGTATGTGAGTGCATGTGGCATACGTGTACCCCATAAACAGTAAACACTATCACTATTATGGTAAAGAGAAACCCTGAATGAAGGCATTGAAGTAAGGGTTTGTGACCCCATGTAGGCCAAGTGGAGGGGTCATCTTGAGGCTAATAGGTTGGTTAGGTAGAGGAGTAGAGTGGAAGTGAAGTTCAGGACCAGAACGTGCGAGGAGAAGCGTCTGTCCCTCTCTCCTTTTTCTAGGCGACTTGTTTTGTATGTCGCAGCTTGAGGGTGCTGGTACTTGCCTATTTTGTGGTGGCTTTGATCAGAATGGGGCTTGTTTGTACTTCCTGTTTGATAGGCAAGGGAGGGCGCATGCCATTCTCAGTAGTAAGGAAGGGCACGTTTTCTGGCTGGGCAAGCACCCTGGGGTTTTATGGAAATGTTTAACCATTTATAAACCATTTCTTTATAAACCATTTCTTTGTTTCATGTATTTATTTAAGCGGAACGTAGTGGCTAGTATGGGGGTCATAGCTTTTGTAAAAAGCATTTTTGCTGATACATATTTTGTGTAAAAACGCTTTAATAGAAATTTGCAATGCAGTTGTGTATTTCAGTTGTGATTAGTATGTGTCCTACATCTGAATGAGAACCCTAGCATTAATGTGTAGCAAGAATGTTACCTTCAAATAGACCCATATTGTGAATGTTTATCTAATTTATAACCAGTTGGATGGTTATTAACATTGAGCACCATCCATCAGTCATTTCTGTTTAACTGAAGCTTTGTCATCAAGTGCAGATTTTGCCCATGAGCGTTTGTTTGCTCTGTGCTAATAGTGCTTGACTCTGAGTGCTCTCACATATGGCAGAGTGTGCCGTGCATTAAAGACAAGTGGCTTACAGACATTTATCATTATTGTTCTCTAGTAAACAGGGAATTTAATCATTTAGGCATTTAAATAATTTTACTTGTACAGTGACCTCTGCATCACTCTCTTGTAAAGTTATAAATGTGTATGTATTACTGAAAACATTGCAAACCCCTCCCACAATTCACTAAAATAAAATAAAAATTCTTTCTAATGACACAGTGAGGCATATTTAAGAAATGTCTTGCAGACCTGATCCGACAGTGCGGATCAGGTCCGCAAGACATTGCTGAATGCGGAGAGGAGTACACTCTCCGCATTTAACATTGCTCCAGCAGCTCACAAGAGCTACTGGTGCAACGCCGCCCCCTGCAGACTCTCGGCCAATGGGCCGCCAGCAGGGAGCTGTCAATCAACCCGATCGTACTCGATTGGGTTGAATTGTTGCGATTCAGAGCAGGCGGACAGGGTTATGGAGCTGCTTCATAACTGCTGTTTCTGGTGAGTCTGAAGACTTGCCAGAAACACGGGCCGTCAAGCTCCTTTTGGAGCTTGATAGATAGGCCCCAGTGAGTCCACAGATCATCTTAATTACTGTTGGGAATATCACTCCTGACCAGCAGGAGGAGGCAAAGAGCACCACAGAAATAGCTGTTAAATACCACTCCCCCTACCCACAATTCCCAGTCATTCTTTTTGCTTGTATCAGTTGCAAGGAGGGGTAAAGATAGGTGTCTGATTTTTCAATCAAGAGTTTGTTATTTCTTAAGCAGAGCAAGATTGCTCTGGTTTTCTTTGGGGTTTAGCCGTAGTCCATATCAGTCTCTTCAGTAGTGCAAGTGGTGGCTTTTAAGCATTTGGGAACTTGTGGGGTATAATCCCCACTGGGCCTCCCAAGTAAGTTCATGCTGCCCTTGGTTGAAAGTTTGAGCCAGTTTACTGAGCCTTTTCTTTTTTTCCACAGGTCCATGTGAGGTAGGAAGCCCCTCTCATACCAAGTGAGCTGTCCTGCTGCCAGACAGATCTTTGATGTAAGTGCCTATTTCTTTCCCTGTTTTGATATAGGAGAATTTGGCACTTTGACAGTTAATTCTGTCTAAATATACAATCAGCCTTCTAGGTTAAAGGTTTATTGTATGGCAGTTTTGCAGGCACTGGGGATGTTTGGCTCAGTTTATTATGTTTTCATTTTGGTGTACATGTTTTTTGTTTGTGTATTCATGGCTACTGGGAGGTTTATTAGGCCACGCCCACAATAGGTGGGCTTATCTGAGATAGCAAGGACGTTTATGGCGCCCTTTTAGCTGTTTCCTGTTGTTCCTGGATGTTGCAGCTCTGTTGAATAGCTCCTCAGAGGTGGTTCAGCGTTCTCTCCAGTGTGGCTTTATGGGGATCCGGATCATTTTCTGACTTTGTTTTCAGCAGCAAGGAGGTCAGGTAGGCACCTCAGCAGAGCTTGCTGAGGTGTGGAGGTTGCCTGTTGTTTTTTTTTTTTTTTTGTGGGGCTGTTGCTCTGTTTATATTTAAGTTTCTGTCTGAATTTCAGGGACTATAACGTTTGTGTCTCTTTTTGCATTTATTTTGTGAAAAATTGTTGCTGCAAGATTTATTGTGCAGTTTATTTAAGGATTTTCTAGTTTTAAAAAAAAAAAGTCTGATTAAAATTTAAATGGACAGTAACATCATTTTTTTGTTTCATTAAAATTCTGATTTTTCCTTTGGAATAAGATGGACCAAGAGGCCCTGCAAGCTGTTGCTTGTTCTCTATGTTTAAATACTAATGTTGAGCCTCCTATCCCTTTTTGTTCCTCTTGTATCGAGAGAACATTACATTACAAGGATAGAATTTTTGATTCTGAGAATTCATTGTCTAGGGCGGATGTTGTTCAGGAGTCTCCTGTTCAGGCTAATCCGCAGCTTTCTCCTCATAGGTCCCAATCTTCTGCAGTGCCCTGTGTTTCATCTCAGGTTGGTTTTTCCTTGCAGGATATGGCTACCCATATATCCTCGGCAGTATCTGAGGCTTTGTCTGCTTTTCCTATGTTACAGGGGGAGCGCAAGAGGAAGTATAAGGTTTCTGATTCTGTTGTAATTATGTCTAGTGTTTCTTCTCATAAGTCTGAGGAGGAAGATACCTCAGTAGCATCTGAGGATGAGCTCTCGGATTCTGATAGTGTAAATCTTTCTTCTGAATCTGAGGTTGTTTCCTTTAGGTTTAAGCTGGAGCACCTCCATTTATTACTCAAGGAGGTTTTGGCTACCTTGGATGGCTCTGAGGCATCAGTCATGGTTATTCCTAAGAAATCTAGTAAACTTAATAAGTTTTTTGATGTCCCTTCCTCGGTGGAAGTTTTTCCTATACCAGATCATGTTTCAGATATTATTGAACGAGAATGGGAGAAGCCTGGGATTCCTTTTTTCCCCTCTCCAATTTTTAGGAAGATGATTCCTATTGCTGCTGGTTCTATTAAGGAATCTTGGCAGATGGTTCCTTAGGTGGAGGGAGCTGTTTCCACTTTGACCAAGAGGACCACTATTCCTATTGAGGACAGCTGTTCCTTTAAAGATCCTATGGTTAAGAAGTTGGAAGCTTTGCTTAAAAGGATTTATGTTCACCAGGGGTATCAATGGTAACCGGCTGCATGTATTGCTACGGTTACTAGTGCTGCAGCATATCGGTTTGATGCATTGTCTGATTCTATTCAGCAAGATACTCCTCTTGAAGAAATTCAAGATAGAATCAATGCTTTGAAGTTGGCTAATTCCTTTATTGCAGATGCTTCTCTACAGGTCATCAAGTTGGGAGCTAAAATTTCTGGTTTTGCCATTTTAGCTCGCAGAGCTTTATGGTTAAAATCCTGGTCTGTAGATGTGTCCTCTAAGTCTAAGCTTTTGTCTATTCCTTACAAGGATAAAACCTTGTTTGGGCCAGGTTTGGCTGAGATTATTTCTGATATAGGAGGGAAGGGGCATTCTCTTCCTCAGGATAAAAGAAATAAACAGAAGGGTTGGCAGAGTAATTTTCGTTCCTTTGTAACTTCTGGTAAATCTTCCTCTTCCTCCTCCAAGCAGCAACAGTCCAAGCCATCTTGGAAGTAAAATCAGTCTTGGAATAAAGGGAAGTAGTCCAGGAAGCCTGTTGCTGACTCAAAATCAGCATGAAGGGTCTGCCCCTGATCTGGGAATGGATCTTGTGGGGGGCAGACTCTCTTTCTTCGCTCAAGCTTGGGTTCGAGATGTTCAGGATCCCTGGGTGGTAGATATCATGTCCCAGGGTTACAAAATGGAGTTCAAGAATTTTCCTCCCAGAGGCAGGTTTCTTCTCTCCAGGTTATCTGTAAACCAGATAAATGGAGAGGCGTTCTTACCTTGTGTTCTTTCTGACATAGGAGTGATAGTTCCTGTTCCTGTTCCAGTTCAGGAACAGGGTCTGGGTTTTTATTCCAATCTCTTTGTCGTTCCCAAAAAGGAGGGAACTTTCAGACCTATTTTAAATCTCAAGAGTGTAAACAAGGTTTTCAGGGTTCCGTCTTTTAATATGGAAACTATTCGTTCCATTCTTCCTTTGGTTCAGGAAGGTCAGTTCATGACCACAGTGGATCTAAAGGATGCGTATCTGCATATTCCCATTCACAGGGATCATCACATGTTCCTAAGATTTGCATTTCTAGACAAACATTTTCAGTTTGTAGCTCTTCCTTTTTGTCTGGCAACAGCTCCCAGAATTTTTTCAAAGGTCTTGGGAGCATTGTTGGTGGTGCTTTGATTGAAGGGTGTTGCAGTGGCTCCTTATCTGGACGACATTCTAGTTCAGGCTCCATCTTTTCAACTAGCAAACTCCCACACTGAGTTGTTGTTGTCTTTTCTGCGCTCCCACGGTTGGAAGGTGAATTTAGGAAAATGTTCCTTAATTCCGGCTACAAGAGTGGTATTTTTGGGGACCATTATAGATTCTCTAGAGATGAAATTTTTTTCTGACAGAAGCAAGAAAGTCAAAGATTTTCAATATGTGTCTTGCTCTTGAGTCCCTTCCTCGGCCGTCAGTGGCTCAGTGCATGGAGGTTATTGGTCTGATGGTTTCAGTCATGGACATCATTCTGTTTGCTCGGTTCCATCTCAGACCTCTGCAGTTATGCTTGCTCAGGCAGTGGAACAGGGATTATGCAGATCTATCTCCAAAGATTGTTCTAGATCAGATGTCCAGAGATTCTCTTCCATGGTGGTTGTCTCAGGATCTTCTGTCTCAGGGAACTTGCTTTTGCAGACCTGCCTGGGTGATTGTAACCACGGATGTCAGTTTGCTGGGCTGGGGTGCTGTCTGGGGTTCATTAAGGGCTCAGGGTTTATGGACTCGGGAGGAGTCGGTTCTTCCAATAAATGTTTTGGAACTAAGAGCAATTTTCAATGCTCTTCTAGCCTGGCCTCAGCTAGCTTCAACCCAGTTTATCAGGTTTCAGTCAGACAACATAACGTCAGTGGCTTACAATAATCATCTGGGAGGAACTCAGAGTTCCTTGGCCATGACAGAGGTAGCCAAAATTAGTCAGTGGGCGGAGATTCACAACTGTTATCTGTCTGCTATCCACATTCCAGGGGTGGACAATTGGGAAGCTGATTTTCTGAGCAGACAGACTTTTCATCAGGGGTGTGGGAACTTCATCCAGAGGTATTTTCCAGCTTGATTCTCAGTTGGGGGCAGCCGGAGTTGGATCTCATGGCATCTTGCCAGAATGCCAAGCTCCCAAGGTACGGGTCGAGGTCAAAGGATCCTCAGGCTGTTCTGATAGATGATTTGGCAGTTCCCTCCATTTGCTCTTCTTCCTCGGGTCATTGCTTGGGTCAAACAAGAAAGGGCATCAATGATTCTCATTGCTCCGGCGTGGCCTCGCAGAATCTGGTTTGCAGATCTGGTGGAGATGTCTTCCCTTCCACCTTGGCGTCTTCCATTAAGGAAGGACCTGCTTCTGCAGGGTCCCTTCCTTCATCAAAATCTCGTTTCTCTCAAGCTGACTGCTTGGAAATTGAACGCTTGATTCTTTCTAAGCATTGAAACTATGATTCAGGCTCGTAAGCCTGTGACTAGGAAGATTTATTATAAGATTTGGCGTAAATATTTGTATTGGTGTGAATCCAAAGGCTACTCGTGGAGTAGAGTTAGGATTCCTAGGATTTTGTCTTTTCTCCAGGAGGGTTTGGAGAAAGGTTTATCTGCTAGTACTCTGAAGGGTCAAATTTCTGCTTTATCTATTTTATTGCACAAGTGCCTGTCGGATGTGCCAGATGTTCATTTTTTTTGTCAGGCCTTGGTTCGAATTCGGCCTGTGTTTAAGTCTACTTCTCCACCTTGCAGTCTTAATTTGGTTCTTAGAGTCCTTCAACAGGCTCCGTTTGAACCTATGCATTCTTTGGATATTAAGATGTTATCTTGGAAGGTTTTGTTTCTGGTGGCTATTTCTTCGGCTCGAAGAGTTTCAGAGCTTTCAGCCTTACAGTATGAATCGCATTTTCTTATTTTTCATAAGATAAGGTAGTTCTGCGTACTGCCTTGGGTTTTCTTCCCAAGGTTCTTTCTTCCCAAGGTTGTTTCTGATAAGAATATTAATCAAGAGATTGTTGTTCCTTCTTTGTGTCCTAATCCTTCTTCTCATAAGGAGCGTTTGTTGCACAACCTGGATGTGGTTTGTGCATTAAAATATTATTTGCAGGCGACTAAGGATTTTCGCCAGTCTTCTTCTTTATTTATTGTCTTTTCTGGGAAGCGTAAGGTTAAGAAAGCTGCTGCTGCTTTTCTTTCTTGTTGGTTGAGGAGTGTTATTCGCTTGGCATATGAGACTGCTAGAGAGATTCACGTCTCATTCCACAAGGGCTGTTTCATCTTCTTGGGCTTTAAAAAATAGAGCTTCTGTAGATCAGCTTTGCAAGGCTGCGACTTGGTCATCTTTGCATACTTTTTCTGAATTTTACAAACTTTTGCTTCAGCAGAGGCTTCTTTTGGGAGAAAGGTTCTTCAAGCAGTGGTGAGTTCTGTTTATGTTAACTGTCTTGTCCCTCCCTTATCATCCGGGTCCTCTAGCTTCGGTATTGGTTTCCAACAGTAATTAAGATGATCCGTGGACTCACTGTGTCATTAGAAAGAAAACATAATTTATTCTTTCCTGATAAATATTTATTTATTTCTTGACACGGTGAGTCCACGGCCCGCCCTGTTTTTCAGACAGTATCGGCTAGATCACGAGTTTTGTCGGTAAGGCTGTGCGGTGCTAACAAGCCTTTTTTTCTTACCGCTCACTTAAGCCAACGCTGGTATTACGAGTTTTCTGCAAGCCGGCGTTAGCCTCAGAAAAGTGAGCGTTGAGCAAAATTTAGCTCCACATCTCACCTCAATACCAGCACTACTTAAGTCAGCGGTGAGCTGGCTAAACGTGCTTGTGCATGGTTTCCCCATAGGAAACAATGGGGCTGAGCTGGCTGAAAAAAAACCTAACACCTGCAAAAAAGCAGTGTTCAGCTCCTAACGCAGCCCCATTGTTTCCTATGGGGAAAGAAAATTTACGTCTGCACCTAAAACCCTAACATGAACCCCGAGTCTAACCACCCCTAATCTTACACTTATTAACCCCTAATCTTCCGCCCCCACTATCGCTGACACCTACATTATATTATTAACCCTTAATCTGCCGCTCCGGACACGGCCGCCACCTACATTATACTTATGAACCCCTAATCTACTGCCCCCAACATCGCCGACACCTACATTATAGTTATTAACCCCTAATCTGCCCCCCCAACGTCGCCGCAACTATATTAAATTTATTAACCCCTAATCTTCCGACCCCAGCGTCGCTGCTACTATAATAAATGTATTAACCCCTAAACCTAAGTCTAACCCTAAGTCTAACCCCCCCAACTTAAAAATAATTTAACTTAAACTAAATAAATTTAACATAATTAAATAAATTAATCCTATTTAAAAATAAATGTAATAGTTACATTGTAGCTAGCTTAGGATTTATATTTTTTTACAGGCAACTTTGTATTTATTTTAACTAGGTAGAATAGTTATTAAATAGTTATTAAATATTTAATAACTTCCTTGTTAAAATAAGTACAAAATTACCTGTAAAATAAATCCTAACCTAAGTTACAATTACACCTAACACTACATTATCATTAAACTAATTACCTAAACTACCTACAATTAATTACAATTAAATTAAACTAAATTACGAAGAAAAAAAACCCACTAAATTACAGAAAATAAAAAAAGAATTACAAGAATTTTAAACTAATTACACCTAATCTAATCCCCCTAATAAAATAAAAAAAGCCCCCCAAAATAATAAAATTCCCTACCCTATACTAAATTACAAATAGCCCTTAAAAGGGCCTTTTGCTGGGCATTGCCCCAAAGTAATCAGCTCTTTCACCTGTAAAGAAAAATACAATACCCCCCAACATTAAAACCTACCACCCACACACCCAACCCTACTCTAAAATCCACCCAATCCCCCCTTAAAGAAACCTAACACTACCCCCTTGAAGATCACCCTACCTTGAGCCGTCTTCACCCAGCCGGGCACAAGTGGACCTCTAGAGGGGCAGATGTCTTCATCCGATCCGGTCAGAAGAGGACATCCAGACTGGCAGAACTCTTCATCCAGGTGGCATCTTCTATCTTCATCCTTCCGTAGCGGAGCGGGTTCATCTTCAATCCAGCCGACGTGGAGCATCCTCTTCAAACGAAGTCCTAACGAAGAATGATGGTTCCTTTAAATGACGTCATCCAAGATGGCGTCCCTTGAATTCCAATAGGCTGAAATCCTATCAGCCAATCGGAATTAAGGTGGGAAAAATCCTATTGGCTGATGCAATCAGCCAATCGGATTGAAGTTCAATCCGATTGGCTGAGCCAATCAGCCAATAGGATTGACCTCACATTCTATTGGCTGTTCCAATCAGCCAATAGAATGCAAGGTCAATCCTATTGGCTGATTAGATTTGCGGTAGCCTCAAGTCGCCGAAGAAAAGTGAGCGGTACACCTGTACCTGCAGGACTCGTAATACCAGCGGGCGTTAAAAAGCAGCGTTGGGACCTCTCAACGCTGCTTTTTAAGGCTAACGCAAGACTCGTGATCTAGCCGTATGCTTTTTTATAAACTTCAACCACCTCTGCACATTAGATTACATCCTTTCTCCTTTCCCTTTGGTCGAATGACTGGGGATTGTGGGTAGGGGGTGTGGTATTTAACAGCTTTTGCTGTGGTGCTCTTTGCCTCTTCCTGCTGGTCACGAGTGATATTCCCAACATTAATTAAGATGATCCGTAGTCTCACCGTGTCAAAAAATAAATACATTTATCTGGTAAGAATAAATTATGTTTTTTCCAGATAAAATCTATCCAGTTCCTAAATTATTATATGGAGATTATTCGCTAGGATTAACGTCTTTAGCAAATCAGCTCTTTAATTGCTCTCCTCTTCATGTCCTATGATCTACTTTGAATTATGACTGTATCTCGGTGACTCACTGCGTTAATTGAAAGCTGTATGTAGTATGTGAAACATGAAGTTCATTTATAAAGCACTAATATATATTTTATTAAGGCTAAGGGGCATATTTATCAAGCTCCATATGGAGCTTGATGCCCCATGAAGACCGCTGCTCCATAACCTGTCTGCCTGCTCTGAGGCGGCGGACAGAAATCAACCCAATCGAATACTATCAGGTTGATTGACACCTACTAGCGGCCAATCTGCATGGGGCGGTATTACATCAGCAGTTCACAAGAACTGCTGGTGCAATGATAAATGCTGACAGCGTATGCTGATGTCATTTATAGATGTGCAGCGGACATGATCCGCTATATCAGATCATGTCCGCTCACAATCATAAATATGCCCCATGTATTATTTGCCGATTTTGCTGTATAATGCTTTCTGTTCCATATAATTATCCCTTTAAAGGGACCTTTACTCAAGTCATTTTAGTCATTCATATGAAAGGGCAGCATGTATGAATGTGAATATTTTTATGTAACAGTGGTTTCAATTTAAATTGAAACTAATACAGCTGTTTAATTACTGATAAGCATGTTCTGCTAATGCTCACTGGCTGATAAGCATTTCCTGCTAATGCTCTTGGCTGATAGGCACTTCCTGCTAATGCTTACTGACTAAGAAGCACTTCCTGCTAATGCTCTTGGCTGATAAGCAATTCCTTCTTATGCTCGTTGGCTGATAGACACTTCCTGCTAATACTCACTGGCTGAGAAGCACTTCCTGCTAATGCTCTTGGCTGATAAACACTTCATACTTATGCTCATCGGCTGATAGGTACTTCCTGCCAATGCTCACTGGCTGATAGACACTTCTTGCTAATGCTCACTAGCTGATAGACACTTCCTGCTAATGCTCACTGGCTGATAGACACTTCCTGCTAATGCTCACTGGCTGAGAAGCACTTCCTGCTAATGCTCTTAGATGATAAACACTTCCTACTTATGCTCATTGGCCGATCGGTGCTTCCTGCTAATGCTCAGTTGCTGATAAGCACTTCCTGCTAATGTTCACTGTCTTAGAAGCACTTCTTGCTAATGCTCTTGGCTGATAAGCACTTCCTATTTATGCTCATTGGCTGATAGGCACTTCCTGCTAATGCACATTGGTTGATAAGCACTTCCTGCTAATGTGCTAATGCTCATTGGTTGACAAGCACTTCCTGATAATGCTCACTGGCTGATAGGCACTTCCTACTTATGCTCATTGGCTGAGAGGCACTTACTGCTTATGCTTGTTGGCTGATATGCACTTCCTGCTAATGCTCTTGGCTGATAACACTCCCTACTAATGCTCACTGACTGATAAGCACTTCCTACTTATACTCTTTGGCTGATAGGCACTTCCAGCTAATGCTTTTGGCTAATATGCACTTCCTACTAATGCTCACTGGCTGATAGTCACTTCCTACTTATGCTCACTGGATGATATGCACTTTTTGATAATGCTCACTGGATGATATGCACTTTCTGATAATGCTCATTGGCTGATAAACACTTCCTGCTAATGGAATTATATTTTTATCTTTCTGTTGTCACTTTTTCCCATTGGGTCTCCATAAACTTGTGCCCATTCGCTTGTCTTTCAGCATGCTTGCAGTGTAAGTGTAACTAGTAGCTGTTTGAGATACTGTATATCCTAATTTTTAGTTATGCAACTACATCTGAGTTAGTGGTAGTTGTCTATTTCTCTACAAATTACAGACTGAATTATTTGCCTCTCAGACGCTCTTCCCCTCTGCAGTTTCTGGGGTTTCACCAGCCTCCATAATCACTTCCATCAACTCATCAGGCCTGTCAGGCTTATACCAGAGTCCTTTGGGCAAAGAACATTGGTCTGCACCCTGCTCTCTATTGCCAGTGTCACAATCACTGCTTCCATCCATCTGAATCTGTGAAGAAGGGGAAACTCTGCATGCCCTCTGCAGAACTGGAGAAGTTATACTTCCTGCTAATGCTCATTGGCTGATGATCACTTTCTGCTAATGCTCATTGGCTGATAAGAACTTCCTGCTAATGCTCACTGACTGATAAACACTTCCTGCCAATGCTCTTTGGCTGATAGGCACTTCCTGTTAATGCTCACTGACTGAGAAGCAGTTCCTGCTAATGCTCATTGGCTGATAAGCACTTCCTGCTTATGCACATTGGCTGATAAGCACATCCTACTAATGCTCATTGGTTGATAAGAACTTCCTACTAATGCTCACTGGCTGATAAGCACTTCCTGCTAATGCTCTTTGGCTGATATGCACTTCCTGCTTATGCTTGTTGGCTTATAGGCACTTCCTACTTATGCTTGTTGGCTTATAGGCACTTCCTACTTATGCTCATTGACTTATAGGAACTTCCTGCTAATGCTTTTGGCTAATATGCACTTCCAGGTAACGCTCACTGGATGATAGGCACTTCCTAGTTATGCTCATTGGCTGAGAGGCACTTACTACTTATGCTAGTTGGCTGATATGCACTTTCTGCTAATACTCATTGGCTGATAACACTCCCTACTAATGCTCACTGGCTGATAAGCACTTCCTACTTATACTTGTTGGCTTATAGGCACTTCCTGCTAATGCTTTTGGCTAATATGCACTTCCTGCTAATGCTCATTGGCTGATAGTCACTTCCTACTTATGCTCTTTGGCTTATAGGCTTTTCCTGCTAATGCTCTTGGCTGATATGCATTTCCTGCTAATGTTCATTGGCTGATAAACACTCCCTACTAATGCTCACTGGATGATATGTACTTTCTGATAATGCTCACTGGCTGATGAGCACTTCCTGCTAATGCTCATTGGCTGATAAACACTTCCTGCTAATGCTAATGGAATTATATTGTTATCTTTCTGATGTTGCCTTTTCCCATTGGGTCTCCTTAAACTTGTCCCCATTCGCTTGTCTTTCAGCAAGCTTGCAGTGTAAGTGTAACTAGTAGCTGTTTGAGATACTGTATATCCTAATTTTTAGTTATACAACTACATCTGAGTTAGTGGTAGTTGTCTATTTCTCTACAAATTACAGACTGAATTATTTGCCTCTCAGACGCTCTTCCCCTCTGCAGTTTCTGGGGTTTCACCTGCCTCCATAATCACTTCCATCAACTCATCAGGTCTGTCAGGCTTATACCAGAGTCCTTTGGGCAAAGAACATTGGTCTGCACTCTGCTCTCTATTGCCAGTGCCACAATCATTGCTTCCATCCATCTGAGTCTGTGAAAAAGGGGAAACTCTGCATGCCCTCTGCAGAACTGGGGAAGTTATACTTCCTGCTAATGCTCATTGGCTGATAATCACTTTCTGCTAATGCTCATTGGCTGATAATCACTTCCTGCTAATGCTCACTGGCTGATAAACACTTCCTGCCAATGCTCTTTGGCTGATAGGCACTTCCTGCTAATGCTCACTGACTGAGAAGCAGTTCCTGCTAAAGCTCATTGGCTGATAAGCACTTCCTGCTTATGCACATTGGCTGATGAGCACTTCCTACTAATGCTCATTGGTTGATAAGCACTTCCTGCTAATGCTCATTGGCTGATAAGCACTTCCTGCTAATTTTCACTGGCTGATTAGCACTTCCTGGTAATATTCTTTCTCTGATACACACTTCATGCTAATGCTCATTGTCTGATAAGTACTTCCTGCTAATGCTCACTGTCTGATAAGGACTTTCTGCTAATGTTCTTAGCTCAAAAGCACTTCCTTCTAATGCTCACTGGCTGTAAAGCACTTCCTGTTAATGCTCATTAGCTAATAAGCACTTCTTGCTAATGCTCATTGGCTGATAGGCACTTCATGCTAATGCTCACTGGCTTATAAGCACTTCCTGCTAATACTCATTTGCTGGTTGGAACCTTATACTAATGCTTATTAGTTGATAGGTGCTTCCGTTCCTGCTAATACTCATTTGCTGGTAGGTACTTTTTACTCATGCTCATTGGCTGATTGTCATAATGAGCATTAGCAGGATGTACTTACAGTATGAGTGAACATTGGAAAAAAATTAGGTTTAATTCTGTAAAATTACAAACATGCAGAACAACAACAAATCACATAAAAGTCTTTAATAAAATATAGATTTATTTTTTAGAAAGTAAATATCATGTTTGCTATATGTTAAATCTAAAAAATATTTATAAAGTGGTTTATCCATCACTGCATAGTTGGATAGTTTTTGGCATGATGGAATTATGTTATCTTTCTGGTGTTGCCTTTTCTCATTGGGTCTCCATAAACTTGTCCCCATTTGCTTGTCTTCAGCATGCATGCAGTGTAACTAGTAGCTGTTTGAGCTATAGCCTAAATATTAGTTGCACAACTACATCTGAGTTAGTGTTAGTTGTCTATTTCTCTACAAATTACAGACTGAATTATTTGCTTCTCAGACGCTCTTCCCCTCTGGAGTTTCTGGGGTTTCACCAGCCTCCATAATCACTTCCATCAGCTCTGTGAACTCTCCATCTGTCAGGCTTATACCAGAGTCCTTTTGGGATGAGCATTGGTCTACACTCTGCTCTATATTGCCACCGTCACTGCTTCCATCCACCTGACCCTGCGAAGAAGGGGAAACTCGGCATGCCCTCTGCAGAACTGGGGAAGTTATGGGAGAAAAAGAAAATATAGGGCGAGGTGTCCTGTTTCCTGGGGTGTGCAGGGCATCAGGGGATGACTGCACCAAATTCCCTTGGAGTAATGTAGAGAGACGCTGTGCTCTAACTCCTCTTCTGGGTAACTGCACACTGCTCGGTACCTCAGAGGGGTATTCTGGTTGTATGTTGGGTATGCTCTCCATATTCTCCTCTGTTACCTCTTCATGTAGCTCCATACTCTCTGGGGGCCAAACAAAGCAGTTTTTTGAGCTAGGTGAAAGGCTGGAGGACTCATCTGTAGTCTCACCCACTGGAGCCTTCTTTCTGGGCCAGTGTGATGGAAAAAGTGTGGAATTGCCATGAACAGGGAACCGAGATGCGATGGTGGAAACCCCACTGAGTGGAGTTTGGGGAGCACTATAAAATCCTGGTCTCTCGTAGAAAGGGCTAGTCATGAAGACATTCAGGTCACGCATGGCCTCTCCATTTCTGTAGTTACCAATGTCTTTGTGTGTGCAGGGGGGAAGACCAGGCGGAACCCCACTCCTCCGTCTCATCAACAGACTGAGGCGGGAATTGGAACGGGGAGGGCTTGGTGAGTGGACACCAAGCAAACGTCCAAATGGTCCAAGAAGTGGGGTGGAGTGATTGGCCTCTTCATTTTCATTTATCTGCTCCAATGCTGGAAACTCCAAGTCCTCTTTCTGTAGACTGTAAAAGATGAAGGGAGAACTGTAAAATCGCTCACTGTATTAAGCACCTAAACTTGAAAAACCCTATATATCATTGTGACATATGCTGCTTTTTATGTACTGGCTAAATCTGCTGTATGGAACACAGGGCTTAACAAATACTGGGAGCGTAGTCTCATAACATTTTCCTTCTGGTTCCTGTTTTTTATGCCTACACTTGTATTGCTACATATAAATTTGTCAAACCCCAATTAAACACCTTCATTATTAAGTCATAGATAAACATTTTTTTTCCCACATATAATTTGTTATAACACATGACAGTTGCATCAAGATCCAGTTCCACCTTTTATATGCAGAGGCAGTAGAAAGCTACACTCTTTTTTTATTTTATTTGAAGTAATATTTGTTTTGATTTTTGATTTGTCTAGTGAGATACTATCTAAGCTATGCTAGCATTACGTGTCGGTTCTTTGTAATTAATGGCCCAAGTGGTCACTGGTACTATTTGATTTATTAAATCAAAATAGTACCAGTACTAATTTAATAAGCCACTGAGAGGAAATGAAGACATATTAAAGGGACAGTAAAGACCAAAAGTGTTGTTGTTTAAAAATCCTAGGTTTATCTTTCAACTAAGAATACCAAGAGAACAAAGCAAAATTGGTAATAAAAGTAAATTGGAAAGTTTTTTAAAATTACATTCCCTATTTAAACCAAGAATTATTTTTTTTTACTTGACTGTCCCTTTAAATAAATTGTCCGATGACTATTATCATAGATATGAGTCCATACATGTGAAATGACTTCAAATAAAATATATATATTATATAGTCATAATTAAGTCAAATATATATATATATATATATATATATATATATATATATATATATATATATATATATATATATATATAATGATATTGGTTCCAACAGTATTCTAAGTGCAGGTACGTATGGAATATGGAAACATGACTCTTTCTTAAGCACATATATATATATATATATATATATATACATACCCCCCAACTGTCCCGATTTTCGCGGGACAGTCCCGATTTTAGGGGTCTGTCCCGCTGTCCCGATTTGCTAGCCATCTGTCCCGATTTGTCCCAGGCATTTAAAAAAAAAAAAAAAAATTTTTTTTTTTTTTTTTTTTTAAATTCTGTTGGGCCCATACTCAGAAGCAGCTGGCTTTGCTCTCACAGGGTTAGCTACCTGTTAGATTCCCTGTGGAAAAGGAATGGTGTGTGGGTTAAGCAGGAGTAAGGAGGCTATATACACTCTGACCATGGGTAATGGTGACCTCTCTAACCTACCTCTGGTAGTGATGATGTCTAACCCCTGGTGATAATACTAGCATGCCTTCAGTTTTATACAATGAGCAGTGCTAATACCAGGGTAACGAACAGTGGCAGCCGCAGACTGCCAGCTAATGTGCTTGCCAACCCCAGGACCCCATACAATGAATTACAGATACCCATATATGATGTAGTGTGTGTGTCTATCTGTATCCATAACTGTGTGTGTGTATCTGTATGTATAAGTTTATGCTATGTAGTGTGTGTGTATCTGCATGTGTAAGTGTATGCTATGTAGTGTGTGTGTGTATCTGCATGTATAAGTGTATATGCAGTGTGTGTGTATCTGTATGTATAAGTTTATGCTATGTAGTGTGTGTGTGTGTGTGTATCTGCATGTATAAGTGTATGCTATGTAGTGTGTGTGTGTGTATCTGCATGTATAAGTGTATGCTATGTAGTGTGTGTGTGTCTGCATGTATAAGTGTATACTATGTAGTGTCTGCGTATCTACATGTATAAGTGTATGCTGCATGTATAAGTGTATGCTATGTAATGTGTGTGTGTGTGTGTGTGTCTGCCTGTATAAGTGTATGCTATGTAGTGCGTATCTGCATGTGTAAGTGTATGCTATGTAGTGTGTGCGTATCTGCATGTGTAAGTGTATGCTATGTAGTGTGTGTGTGTATCTGCATGTATAAGTGTATGCTATGTAGTGTGTGCGTATCTGCATGTGTAAGTGTATGCTATGTAGTGTGTGTGTGTGTGTATCTGCATGTATAAGTGTATACTATGTAGTGTGCTACTGTGCATTTTTGCTGACTTTAAAGGCCAGAATTTAGAATATTAATGGGGAATGCAGAGAGCAGTTTTAAAGAATTTATTATTAAATGTCCAATTAGGATAAAAATATTTAGCAATGTCTTTGCAAAGGATAATTAAAGTGAAGGTAAAGTTGGGGCAGTAAAAACTGATATTCAGAATCCCTTTGCAGTATTAAATACAGTCGCTAACTTTTTTTTCCCCATAAATTTATTTTTTACATGATTTATATACCTATATGTTTTCTCTCGTTGCCCTGCGATTCTCCTCCCATTGCTAATTTCCGGATTTCTTAGGCAGTGACGTATAGAGCGGTCCCACCCGCTCTATACGTGTTTACTAGGCTCGTGCACATCGAGCATCTAACAACGGCGCATGGGCATACTAACTTCAGTCTCACATTTGCGCATGCGTTAGTCCCGGTCATAGGAAAGATGATATATTAAACAATAAATGAGATTGATTATATTTATATACATTATATTTGAATATTGGTTTGTACAAGAATGCTTATATTTGCGATCCTATATGCTTTGAAAACTATGACTGGCAAATGATTGGGGTAATGCGCATGCGCTAACCGTGGACGCGCTCGCTTTGCTGGTATAAACTACTAAAACTTAGGCATGCGCAGAAGTAACCATCCCATTATTACGTCAATTGACGGCCGCCTAACGGCCAAAAAATCAATTGGATGTTTAAACAACGTGACCGTTGTTTAGAAAAAAAAAAAAAAATATCGGGCTGATTATAGGATAGCGGATTCAATTACAAATTTGTCAAATATAGAAGGTAATATTGAAGTTTAGAAATATTGATGAATGAACATCATATTTATTTGGGTTCATATATTGATTGATGTATTGCATAGTAGTTTGGTTTACCTTCACTTTAAATACATAGCTCACATAGCCATACCAGTGGTTTGAGCTTGTGTTTGATTTGCTGCCTAAGTGTATTCAAATTTTATTTATATCACTTTGGTCTTATGATTTTTAAGCCCCGCCCACCACATTTAAATTTTTTTGCGGGGGGGGGGGGGGTCCCTCTTTTGAATTTTGAAATGTTGGGAGGTATGATATATATATATATATATATAGATAGATATCCAAAATTCCAGATCTTACCCACAAGTGGAAAACTGCCTGGGTGCAACTTTAAACAACAAATAGCAGCCAAAAGGAAGTGCACTCTCAGGTCTTTCACAGCAAAAGTTACTTTATTGATGTAACGTTTTCGGAGGACTTGCCCCCTTCATCAGCATAGTAAATTAAACACAAAACACAAAATAAATAGTGTCATACTTACAATTAACATTCAAAACCATGCCCCTTTCCCTTGGCGCCAAACTGCCGATGTTGGAACGCATACTGCGTTCCACCGGCGATAAGAACCGGAAGTGGTGCGCAACATCACTTCCGGTAGACAATTATTACTAACAATATTGACAATATTGAATACAATAAATCGTGTAAAGTGAATCAAAAATTTCAAAGCGTGTCCACTGGGTGTTTCATAATAACAACATGTACAAGTGCAGATACTGTAATCTGAAAAACCAAGCATGTGCAGCAAATAAGTGTTATTGCACAACGGGAATTTTTGATTCACTTTACACGATTTATTGTATTCAATATTGTCAATATTGTTAGTAATAATTGTCTACCGGAAGTGATGTTGCGCACCACTTCCGGTTCTTATCGCCGGTGGAACGCAGTATGCGTTCCAACATCGGCAGTTTGGCGCCAAGGGAAAGGGGCATGGTTTTGAATGTTAATTGTAAGTATGACACTATTTATTTTGTGTTTTGTGTTTAATTTACTATGCTGATGAAGGGGGCAAGTCCTCCGAAAACGTTACATCAATAAATTAACTTTTGCTGTGAAAGACCTGAGAGTGCACTTCCTTTTGGCTGATATATATATATTATAGATTTAATATTATGCCCGGGTCTAATATTTAAATGTATAAGAATACATACTAAATTAATATACTCATGCTTAGTCTTAACATACTCAGTTAAATAAGATAGCCCACATCATATGACCAAATAGTTTATTAAGGCTAGGAAATTATGAGTGCATTAAATAGATATTTTATAAATATATATATAACTATATATACATCCCTGTCATTGAGAAACAGAATATTTTAAAAATGTAAATGTCTCATTCCCATTCCTGTTGTTGTCCCCCGATGGGCGAAAACCAGTACTACAGCCAAAAGGTTTGGCTGTTAGGAGAGCTACATTTCCCAGTAACCTATGAGAGGTGAGCTCCTTCTCAAAGGGCGTATCCAGATTATATGGAAAGGTTAGAGAATGAAGGAGTGGTCTATCACTGATATAGGCTTTCACACAATGCAAGAGGAGACAGACTCACTTTAGTAAAACAAAGATACACACCGTTTAGGGCCTATTGTCTCTGAATCCTGGCTGGAAAACTTTCTTTGGGCAAGAGAGATACCTTGTGACCTGTACCCTTGCAAAATAAGTGATACCTTAACGTATGACCACAAGAAATATCTGGAATATTGAACTCTCAAATTGGTTTAATGGTACTGTATTAAAGGGACAGTCTACACCAGAATTTGTATTGTTTAAAAAGATAGATAATCCCTTTATTACCCATTACCCAGTTTTGCATAACCAACACTGTTATATTAATATACTTTGTACCTCTGTGATTACCTTGTATCTAAGCCTCTGCAAACTGCCCACTTATTTCAGTTCTGTTGACAGACATCCATTTTAGCCAATCAGAGCTGGTTCCCTGGAACTCTACGTGCATGAGCACAGTGTTATCTATATGACACACATGAACTAACACCCTCTAGTGGTGAAAAACTGTCAAAATGCCCTGAGAGAAGAGGTGGCCTTCAAGGGCTTAGAAATTAGCATATGAACCTCCTAGGTTTAGCTTTCAACTAAGAATACCAAAAGAACAAAGCAAAATTGGTGATAAAAGTAAATTGGAAAATTGTTTTAAATTACATTCACTATCTGAATCATGAACGTTTATTTTGCACTAGACTGTCCGTTTAAGCGGTTTAATGTTTTTATATTTTTAATGTTTTAAAGCAAAGATATTCTTGATAGCCATAATAGTTTAATTGAAGCTGTATTTAAAGGTGTGATTTATAGTTATACAGTAATCTGAATTTTAGAGACCTGTGTATTCTATAAATAATCATATCTAGCATTAAGCAACTTAATGTTGGGAGGAAAGGTTTTGTATTTATAAATTCATTTTTATCTGCTTGGAAATTGCATTTACAATTGTGGCTATATTAGATTTATTTGATATATATTGAATTGATGATTGTATAACAATCTCTGGTTGATTATTTGAAGTATCATAGGACTATTTTAGTCTAAAATAGTTTTATTATATTTTTCTAGAAGTTCTTTTTGATTTATTTAGATTTGGTAAGATTTTTGTTGAAATATTTGGTTATATTGTTAACTAAGCATTGTTAAGTTAGTAGTCCATATTTTGGCATTGGACAAAGAGTTGCTGGTTAAATACAAATTGTTCTTGTAAAATTCATGTGAGATATTTGTTAAGTGATTCATTTTGAGTTAAGGTTAATTTATAGAAATGTTGTGTCCATACATAGGATAATAAACTATATCTATTGAATAGTATTTAATCTAAATATTTCTATAGCCTGCTTTATATTTTAATATTGTATTGATAAATTGATAGATATAACGGGTCATAGGTGATTTTCAGCTACTACATAAATATAATCAATGTGTATATAAAGATTAACTGATCAGAATTTACGAATATTTTATATTGAGATTAAATATTAATTTTTAATAATAATAATATTGTTATCAAATGTATAGATATCTCAATAATGATATGTTGGGTACACTACAGAGATTGTAGATATCGCTGACAATAATTTTATACTGCTATTAATTATTAATGTTCATAATTACAATACTTAACACGTTGGTGGCAACTGCTGCTGATAAATACACCAAAATTACTGGAGGATACTCCTGAGACATATCAACACTATTAAGCCTTAATCCGCCCACCCACATCGCCAACACTAAATAAACCTATTAACCCCTAAACCGCCGACACCCACATTGCCAACACTACAATAAACCTATTAACCCCTAATCCGCCGCCCCACATCGCTAATACCTAAATAAAACTATTAACCCCTAAATCGCCAACCCTGCATCACAAATACTAAACTAAACATATTAACCCCTAATCCGCCGCCCCCACATCGCTAATACCTAAATAAAACTATTAACCCCTAATCCTCCAACCCCGCATCACAAATACTAAACTAAACATATTAACACCTTATCTGCTGCCCCGCATTACAAATACTAAACCTATTAACCCCTAAACCGCCAAACACCCACATAAAAAATACTAAACTAAACATATTAACCCTTAAACCGCCAAACATGTGGGTGTTTGGCGGTTTAGGGGTTAATATGTTTAGTTTAGTATTTGCGATGTGGGTGTTCGGCAGTTTAGGGGTTAACAGGTTTAGTTTAGTATTTGCGATGCGGGGGGCGGTGGATTAGGGGTTATTAGTTTTATTTAGGTGTTAGAGATGCGGGGTGTGGCGGATTAGGAGTCAATAGGTTTATTGTAGTGTTGGTAATGTGGGGGGGCGGCAGTTTTTAATAGGTTTATTTAGGTGTTAGCGATGTGGGTGGGTGGCGGATTAGGGGTTAATAGGTTTATTTAATGTTGGGTGGTGGCGGATTAGGGGTTAATATCTTTAAAGTTGGCAATGTCGGGGGGCGGCAGATTAGGTGTATTTAGACTAGGGGTTTATGTTAGTGTGTTAAATTTAAACAAAACTTTTTTGTCTCCATAGACATCAATGGGGATTGCATTATAGCGATCGCCATTCCACAATTGCAGGTGTTCATTTTTTTCCTAACACTTTTTCGCCATTGATGTCTATGGGGGAACATGTGCACGAGCACATCAAGTCAGGACTTGGCTTTTGTGTGGTATGGAGCTTAACGCACCATACCGCCCAACACAAGAAGTTTTTTTGTAACTTGTAATGGCAGCGCTATGGAAAGTGCGGTACTGCTAAATTTTTAGGCTTATTTAAACACCGGGTTTTGCGCACAACTTGTAATCTAGGTGACTGTGAGCAAAGTGTTTATTTGCTTAGAACGTTATGATTCATTGCTTGGCAAAATGTAACATCTAGAGTCACACATACTCTGCAATGGTTTTCCTACAGTGTACACCGTTACCAGCTATCTGGATTTAATGTCTTAATGTCAGTAACATAAAGCATTTAACAAGAAGCAGACCAGAAAAGAGCATAACTTTATTATGTACAAGAAGAGATTGATACAAAAATAAAGCAACAGTTCATGCAGGCAAAGGACAGCAAGAGGTAGAGGTGACAAGTCAAGTATATGCAAGCTGGGCTGGATAACAGGTCAGTGGTTGTGTAGAAGACGTCTAGGGTAGAGTAGAGGCAGGTTGACTTAGCATTACATGTAGTCAGGTCTTTCCAGTAGTAAGGTATGGGCATATAATGGCTAGTGATCAGTTACAGGCCGATATAGTCAGGTACAGTCAATAGTTAAGTATGGGCATATAATGGCTAGTGATTAGGTACAGGCAATATAGTATTAGGTGTAGTCAGGTACAGTCAATAGTTGGGTATGGGCATGTAATGGCTAGTGATTAGGTACAGGCCGATATAGCATTAGGTGTAGTCAGGTATGAACATATAATGACTAGTCATGGGGTACAGGCTGACATAGCATTAGATGTAACCAGGTCAAGCCAGTAGTCTGATATGGGCATGTAATGACTAGTGATCAGGTACAGACTGACATAGTATTAGATTTAGTCAGGTACAGCCAGTGGTCAGGTATGAACATGTAATTATTAGTCATGAGGTACAGGCTGACATAGCATTAGATGTAACCAGGTCTAGCCAGTAGTCAGGTATGGGCAAGTAATGACTAGTGATCAGATACAGGCTGACATGTAATGACTAGTCATGAGGTACAAGCTGACCTAGCATGTAATCAGGTCTAGCTAGCGGTCAGGTATGGGAATGCAAAGACTAGTGATCAGATACAGGCTGACATAGCATTAGATGTAGACAGGTCTAGCCAGTGGTCAAGTATGGGCATGTAATAGCTAGTGATCAGGTACAGGCCAACACATGCATTAGATGTAGTCAGGAATAGCCAGTAGTATGGTATGGGCATGTAATGGCTAGTGATCAGGTACAGGCTGATATATCATTAGGTGTAGTTAGGTACAGAAAATAGTCGGTAATGGGCATGTAATGGCTAGTGATCAGGTACAGGCTGACATAGCATTATATGTAGTCAGGTACAGCCAGTAGTCAGGTATGAACATGTAATGACTAGTCATGAGGTACAGGCTGACATAGCATTAGAAGCTACCAGGTCTAGCCAGTTGTCAGGTATGGGCATGTAATGACTAGTCATGAGGTACAGACTGACATAGCATTAGATGTAACCCGGTCTAGCTAGTAGTCAGGTATGGGCATGTAATGACTAGTGATCAGATACAGGCTGACATAGCATTAGATGCAATAAGGTCTAACCAGTGGTCAGGTATGGGCATGTAATACAGGTTGACATGTAATGACTAGTCATGAGGTACAAGCTGACCTAGCATTAGATGTAGTCAGGTCTAGCCAGTGGTCAGGTATGGGCATGTAATGACTAGTGATCAACTACAGGCTGACATAACATTAGATGTTTTAGAAACAAAAGTAGTGAGTGCAGCACCTTTTAGAAAAAACTCTAGTCATGAGGTACAGGCTGACATATCATTAGATATAACCAGGTCTAGCCAGTGGTCAATTATGGGCATGTAATGACTAGTCATGAGATACAGGCTGACATATCATTAGATGTAGTAAGGTCTAGCCAGTAGTCAGGTATTGGCATGTAATGGCTAGTGATCAGATAAAGGCTGACATAGCATTAGATGTAACCAGGTCTAGTCAGTAGTCAGGTATGGGCATTTAATGGCTAGTGATCAGGTAAAGGCTGGCATAGCATTAGATCTAACCAGGTCTAGCCAGTGGTCAGGCATGGGCATGTAATGACTAGTCATGAGGTACAGGCTGACATAGCATTAGATGTACAAATGTGCAGAGAAAGACCAGCACCTCCCAAAGTCCACGTAGGTATGCACACTGAAAAAATAAGGGTGCAAAGCCTCAAGGACCCCCTCACATGAATCTGAATATCAAGGTGCAAAAAAGAACAAGGAGGCAGCACATCCAAAAAGGAAACCTTTAATGTAGAGAGCAACGTTTCGGGGCTATTGCCCCTTTCTCAAGATAACACATACTGACAAGATACACACCTATATACACACAATAAAAACAAGAGGTTCAAGCAGGAGACAGGGGGCAGAAACAATTTAAATACATCACATCAGATACTTAATAGAATAGACATTAACTCTATAAATGCCAACCCTTTCCCACATGACAAAAACCTCATTAAAAACATAAAAGCAGATCAATATGCCTATCTCCATAAGACTGATATGGGGGCCAATTACTATATATACATTATCCTAAAGGTAAAGACCAGCTAACCTGTTCTAAATGGCATAACTCATTATTTGATATTTTAAAGGGAAACTGTATTGGATAAAATGCATTAAATTAAAGAGAGTAAGTCAAATTCCCTATTTAAAACCTTTGGGTAAAGAGTGTTGAGACGCCAAATCCATTTGGCTTCTTTGAGAAGCAACTCCCTCATTCTGTTACCTCCCCTAGTTTTTTTTCTGAACACTATCTATGGCCATGAATTTCAACTGACTAGCTTGGTGTCCTTTTTCAAGAAAGTGAGCTAGAACAGGGAGGTGGACACATTTATCATTCCTGATGGTAGATTTGTGCTGGCATATGCGGTCCTTTATTTTTTGGGTTGTTTCACCTACGTATAGCAGGCCACACAGACACTTAAGCGCATATACCACGTAAGTGGAGTTGCACATAAAGTGTCCTTGAATGTGATACCTCTTCACAGTATAAGGATGTGAAATAATGCCTCCCTTCATAACACTATTGCATTGGGCACAACCCAGGCATGGGAAAGTACTATGTCTGGGGGTGCCAAAAAAAGGTACTTTTAGAGTCAGGTGGATTAGAAAGACTGGCATGGACCAATCTCCTGCCAATAGTGTTCCCTTTGCGATAGACTGCTCTTGGGATATGTTTGAAATCTGTAATTTCAGGGCAAACTTCTTTCATACAGGCTAATTTTCTAAATGATACCAAAAGTTTTATTGCTCATAGTGTTAAAAGTAGTGACAACATTAATTCTGGCCTCATTACTAGCATTAAATGTAGTCAGGTACAGCCAGTGGTCAGGTATGGGAATATAATGGCTAGTGATCAGGTACAGGCTGACATAGCATTAGGTGTAGTCAGGTCTAACCAGTGGTCAGGCATGCGTATGTAATGGCTAGTGATAATGTACAGGCCCCCACATATCATTAGATATAACCAGGTCTAGCCAGTGGTAAGGTATGGGCATGTAATGACTTATGAAGTACAAGCTGAGCAAAAAGAGGCTGCTTCTTGGGTGGTAACTAGCCATAGAACAAGCTATTATGCTATTGTTCGTTTCCAGGTTGAGCGCTTCTCTCTTTTTATTTATGCAAATTATGACATTTTGGGAAGTCTCCCTAAGTGTGATGCGGGAATCCAGACGTGGACCCGTTGCTCAGTGTGCCTAGAGGGATATGGTTGCACCTCACTGATGAGGCCCACAATAGGCCGAAATGTACGTCTGGGGTTTTGCTGTTTCTCTCGTTCAGAGAAGGATTGCCTGGTATTTTGGGGCTGGACTGTACTGTGAAGTCAGGATCAGACTGATATGCTTCAGGAAAGTTTTTCTCTGTGAAAGGCACATGTTGAGCAAAAAGAGGCTGCTTCTTGGGTGGTAACTAGCCATAGAACAAGCTATTATGCTATTGTTCGTTTCCAGGTTGAGCGCTTCTCTCTTTTTATTTATGCAAATTATGACATTTTGGGAAGTCTCCCTAAGTGTGATGCGGGAATCCAGACGTGGACCCGTTGCTCAGTGTGCCTATAGGGATATGGCTGCACCTCACTGACGAGGCCCACAATAGGCCGAAACGTACGTCTGGGGTTTTGCTGTTTCTCTCGTTCAGAGAAGGATTGCCTGGTATTTTGGGGCTGGACTGTACTGTGAAGTCAGGATCAGACTGATATGCTTCAGGAAAGTTTTTCTCTGTGAAAGGCACATGTTGAGCAAAAAGAGGCTGCTTCTTGGGTGGTAACTAGCCATAGAACAAGCTATTATGCTATTGTTCATTTCCAGGTTGAGCGCTTCTCTCTTTTTATTTATGCAAATTATGACATTTTGGGAAGTCTCCCTAAGTGTGATGCGGGAATCCAGACGTGGACCCGTTGCTCAGTGTGCCTATAGGGATATGGCTGCACCTCACTGACGAGGCCCACAATAGGCCGAAACGTACGTCTGGGGTTTTGCTGTTTCTCTCGTTCAGAGAAGGATTGCCTGGTATTTCGGGGATGGACTGTACTGTGAAGTCAGGATCAAACTGATATGCTTCAGGAAAGTTTTTCTCTGTGAAAGGCACATGTTGAGCAAAAAGAGGCTGCTTCTTGGGTGGTAACTAGCCATAGAACAAGCTATTATGCTATTGTTTGTTTCCAGGTTGAGCGCTTCTCTCTTTTTTTTATATCATTAGATGTAGTAAGGTCTAGCCAGTAGTCAGGTATAGGCATGTAATGGCTAGTGATCAGGTACAGGATGGCATAGCATTAGATGAAACTAAGGTTAGCCTAAGGTCTAGCCAGTAGTCAGGTATAGGCATGTAATGATTAGTTATGAGGCACAGGCTGACATAGCATTAGATGTAGTCAAGTACAGCCAGTGGTCAGGAATGGGCATGTAATGGCTAGTAATTATGTACAGGCTGTCATAGCATTAGATGTAACCAGGTCTAGCCAGTGGTCAGGTATGGGAAAGTAATGGCTAGTGATCAGGTACAGGAAAGCATAGCATTCGACATAGCCAGGTTTAGTCAGTGGCTCCACATATATGTTACTTGTCATTGGCTCACTGTATGTGTTCAAGTAGCTCCCAGTAGTGCATT
Organism: Bombina bombina; assembly: GCF_027579735.1. NCBI lineage: Eukaryota > Metazoa > Chordata > Amphibia > Anura > Bombinatoridae > Bombina > Bombina bombina. Next base: position 183,247,375 of record NC_069505.1, read on the forward strand.
GCTGTTCCTTCAGCAAAGGATACTAAGAGTATGAAGTTTGATAATAGACGTAAATTGGAAATTGTTTAAACTGCGTGCTCTATCTGAATTGTAAAAGTCTCATTTTATTGTTCCTTACCAGATTATTAAAAGAATATAAATATGTCATCAATATACCTCACAGCATGTTCATTAGGAGGAGGAGGAGGTGGTCTACATAAAAACATATTATCTTATACTTAGTTTATACTCCATCATGCTCATTGTGCTGTCATCAAATGGAATCAATATCCCTTAACCCCTTAAGGACAAGGCCATTTTTCAATTTCTTTCCCTGAAGGACCAGGGCTATTTTTAAATTTCTGCGGTGTTTATGTTTAGCTGTAATTTTCCTCTTACTCATTTACTGTACCCATACATATTATATACCGTTTTTCTCGCCATTAAATGGACTTTCTAAAGATACCATTATTGTCATCATATCTTATCATTTACTTTTAAAAAAATGATAAAATAGGAGGAAAAAATGAAAAAAAAAACACTTTTTCTAACTTTGACCCCCACAATCTGTTACACATCTACAATCACCAATAAACACCCATGCTAAATATTTTCTAAATTTTGTCCTGAATTTAGAAATACCCAATGTTTACATGTTATTTGTTTTTTTTTTCAAGTTATAGGGCCATAAATACAAGTAGCACTTTGCTATTTCCAAACCACTTTTTTTTTTCAAAATTAGCGCTAGTTACATTGGAACACTGATATCTTTCAGGAATCCCAGAATATCCATTGACATGTATATATTTTTTTTTAGAAGACACCCCAAAGTATTGATGTAGGCCCATTTTGGTATATTTCATGCCACCATTTCACCACCAAATGCAATCAAATAAAAAAAATTGTTCACTTTTTACCAAATATTTTCACAAACTTTAGGTTTCTCAGTGAAATTAATTACAAACAATTATGGCATAAATGGTTGTAAATACTTCTCTGGGATCCCCTTTGTTCAGAAATAGCAGACATATATGACTTTGGCGTTGCTTTTTGGTAATTAGAAGGCCGCTAAATGCCACTGCGCATCACACGTGTATTATGCCCAGCAGTGAAGGGGTAATTAGGGAGCATGTAGGGAGTGTCTAGGTTAATTTTAGCTTTAGTGTAGTGTAGTAGACAACCCCAAGTATTGATCTAGGGCCCATCTTGGTATACTTCATGCTACCATTTCACCGCTAAATGCGATCAAATTAAAAAAAACGTAAAATTTTTCACAATTTTAAGTTTCTCACTGAAATTATTTCCAAACAACTTTTGCAAGTAATAGCAAACATGATTGTAAATGCTTCTCTGGGATCCCCTTTGTTCAGAAATAGCAGACATATATGGCTTTGGCGTTGCTTTTTGGTAATTATAAGGCCGCTAAATGCCGCTGCGCACCACACGTGTATTATGCCCAGCAGTGCAGGGGTTAATTAGGTCATTTGTAGGGAGCTTGCAGGGTTAATTTTAGCTTTAGCGTAGAGATCAGCCTCCCACCTGACACATCACACCCCAGGATCCCTCCCAAACAGCTCTCTTCCCTCCCCCATCCCACAATTGTTGCCACCATCTTAAGTACTGGCAGAAAGTCTGCCAGTACTAAAATAAAAGGTGTATTTAAAAAAAATAAAAAAAATGTATAGCATATTTACATATGCAGCTGTGTAGGATCCCCCCTTAGCCCCCAACCTCCCTGATCCCCCCCCCAAACAGCTCTCTAACCCTCCACCTCTAACTTACTGGGAGCCATCTTGGGTACTGGCAGCTGTCAGTACCCAGTTTGCAAATAAAAATGTTTTTTTTTTTTTTTTTTCCCCTTTTTTCTGTAGTGTAGCTCCCCCCACAGACCAATCCCCCACCCACTCCCAGATCCCTTACATTTACTTTCATTAGGGATTTTATCCCCCCTTACTGTCACTTATATAAAATGTTTTTTCTGTAGTGAAGCGGTTCCCACCCGCTCCCTCCCCGTGCACGTGCGTGCTCCCATGCGCGCTCCCGACAACCCCGCCCCCTCTCTCTTCAGCCTTTCATCGATGGCCGCCCACCGCCTCCCACGTCAGCTCCCACCCACCAACGATTGCGGCCATCGATGTTGGCGCAGAGAGGGCCACAGAGTGTCTCTCTCTGCATCGGATGGGGGAAAAATGTTATTGCAGGATGCCTCGATATTGAGGCATCACTGCAATAACCGTAAAGCAGCTGGAAGCGATCAGGATCGCTTCCAGCCGCTTTAATCCCCAAAGTCGTACAGGGTACGTTGCTGGTCTTTAAAGACCAGGTTGTGTGCGACTTACCCTGTACGACTCGTGTCTTTAAGGGGTTAAGGGACATTGTACACTAGATTTTTATTTTCATAAATGTTTTGTAGATAATCTATTTATTTAGCCCATTTCGGGGTGTTTTTGTAACAATGTATAGTTTTGCTTATTTTTTTAATAACATTGGGGCTTGGTTAGGAGTCTGAAAATCAGCACACAATTTTAGATGTATACGGATGTATATAGATTCCTGCGGCTTCTGTTTGTATAATCTGTCTTTTCATATGCGGGGAAGGGGGAGTGTCTGCTGTTCCTTTTTTCCCAGCCCCTTTTACTAGATGTCCCAGCCTAACCTCATCAACAGTGCTAAACTGGGAGCTTCTAAGTAAGTTTTAAAAGGCTTTATACTGGATCTTTAGATCAGTATCTTTGCATATTCTTCTTTATAGTAGTGTCTATTACATGCAGGTATATGAAAATTGATTTATACTGCCCCTTTAAGACTGAACAGCAGATCATTACAAATGAGTACAGTGATACAAGGCAGAATGGATGCTCTCACCTTAGGTCAAAGGCAGAGCCCTGGAAGGATGGTCTGCGAGTCTCTGCAGTGGATGCTGTGTATGGGGGTTGTGGGTCTGAATCGTTCCAATACAAATCCTTTTCGAGGGGCGGCACATCTTGGTGCATCTCATCTACAGCGAGCAGCGACACCTGGAGAGGAAAATAACCGGTGAAACTGCCTGTTCCAAGGAAAATGCACAACACAGCTTTCAATCTATGTATCAAGATATAGGGGTGAGGAGGAAACATTTGTGGTGGTGGAAATAGAATACATCTAAATTTCAGGAAACAAAATCTTCCTTAAAAGGACATTAAACTCAATAGATTATTTTTCACAAAATGTTTAATTAAGGAAAATAAAATAAAATATACAGTCATTATTTATTTAGCTTTTTGCTGTAAAATACCTCTAAAATACCTCTAAAACGTTTTCCACTCCTCTATCATGCTAGTATAGTATGGTGGAATTTACCTATCCCTGTAACTTTCTATATTTTAGTTTGAGTCAGTTTATTGCCATCTTCCCCTCCTGAAAAAAAAAGAAATGTGGAAGCCCATGTACATGGACAATGAAAGAGGAGATGTCTGAATTAGGGTCCCTAGGTGGCTTTTTAAATTCCACATGCACCAAGACCATGTCATAATAGGCTGTGTGGTACCTTTCAACAAATACAGCCCTTCTCTTCACTCACATTTTCTTCATTTGAAGCACACATGATTCGGTTATTCTCTCCCCTCTCTATACGTGTTGCAGTCATATACCGCCCCCTTGGCTCCCCAACTCAATTTTTAGATCACTTTGCTGCCTGGCTTCCTTATTTCCTTTCCTCAGACACCCCTGCCCTCATTCTTGGCAACTTCAACATCCCTCTTGACAATCCCACTGCCTGCTCTGCAAAACAACTTCTTCAACTCACTTCCTCTTTCGGCCTGTCACAATGGACTGATTCTCCCACTCACAAAGATCGTCATTCCCTTGATCTGATTTGCACTATCTCAAATTTAACAAACTTCCCATTTCCTCTCTCTGACCATCATCTCCTAACTTGCAACATCACTTCCCTACCTACAACTCCCCCTCCCTCTACCCCTCACACCAAACTTCACAGAAGCACTAAGTCATTAGATCTGCAACAGCTCGCTAGCTCTCTCAAACCTCTCCTCTCATCCATCACCTCCTTTTCGTGCCCTGACCAATCTATCTGCAAGTATAACTGCACCCTTATAGCTCTGAAACCACACTCTCATCCTCAGCCCTGGCATACTCCTCTGACACGGTACCTACGCAGATGTTCCCATACTGCTTAGCGACACTGGAGGAGTTCAGCTGACTTTCTTTACTACAAGTTCATCCTGAACTCCTACTATTCTGCCCTTAATGTCTATAAGTAACAATACTTCTCTAATCTCCTCTCTTCTCTTTCCTCTAACCCAAAACGTCTGTTCTCCACGTTCAATACTATTCTCCGCCCACCCCCACCTCCTAATACAACCTCTCTCTCAGCTCAAGATTTTGCCAGCCACTTCAATAACAAAATTTACTCCATCAGAAGTGAAATCAGCTCTCAACATACTACCAATCTCCCATCCCCTCAAAAGCTCATAATCATCCAAAACCCAAATATCCAAAAATGCAGCCCCTGTTAATGAGGATGAAGTTTCTGCCCTTATACTGTCCTCCCACCTCACTACCTGTCCCCTTGACCCCATCCCCTCACAGCTACTCCCCTCCCTCTCTTCTACCCTCACCCCCATACTCACACACATTTACAACCTCTCCCTCAGCACTGGTATATTTCCCTCATCTCTAAAACATGCACTGGTCACACCTATCCTCAAAAAACCTTCCCTCAATCCAACCTCCCCATCCAACTACAGCCCTATTTCCCTACTCCCTCTTGCCTCAAAGCTCCTCGAAAAGCTAGTATACGCACGTCTATCCCATTTCCTTACACTAATCTCTCTTCTTGACCCACTGCAATCTGGATTTCATCCCCATCACTCTACAGAGACAGCAATTGTCAAGGTTACCAATGACCTACTTACAGCAAAATCCAAAGGCCACTTCTCTCTGCTTATCCTCCTTGACCTGTCTGCAGCCTTTGACACTGTTGACCACCCTCTTCTGCTCCAAACCCTCCAATCCTTCGGCATTGGCAACACAGCTCTCTTGTGGTTCTCTTCCTATCTGACTAACCGTACATTTAGTGTAGCCTTCTCCGGAGCATCCTCTGTCCCGTTACCACTATCTGTTAGGGTACCTCAAGGCTCTGTCCTCGGTCCCCTTCTCTTTTCAAACTACACGTCATCATTAGGTTCCTTAATAAAGTCCCATGGGTTTCAATATCATTTGTATGCCGATGAAACCCAAATCTACCTCTCTGCACCAGACCTACCTCCTTCCTTACTAACCCGTGTCACTAACTATCTTTCTCATATCTCATCTTGGATGTCCTCTCACTACCTTAAGCTAAATCTCTCCAAAACTGAACTCCTTATTTTTCCCCCTTCTTCCAATGTCTCCACCCCCAAAATTTCTATAATTGTTGATAATTCCATCATTACTCCTACCCCGCATGCCCGATGTCTTGGGGTCACACTTGACTCAGATCTTTCCTTCACTCCTCACATTCAGTCCTTGGCTAAAGCCTGCCGCTTCCACCTTAAAAACATCTCTAAAATTAGACATTTCCTTACACAAGATACAACCAAGATTTTAATCCACTCTCTCATCCTTTCCCGTCTCGACTACTGCAACTCCGTCCTTTCTGGTCTACCAAGCTGCCGCATAGCTCATTTACAATCCATTATGAATGCCTCTGCCAGGCTCATCTTCCTTACTTGTCGCTCTTCATCTGCTGCACCTCTCTGCTAATACCTTCACTGGCTTCCTCTTGCCTCTAGGATTAAACACAAAATCCTCACTCTGACATACAAAGCTCTTAACTGCACTGCTCCCCCCTACATTTCAGAACTTGTCTCTCTTTCCCGTCCCCTTCGATCAGCTCAGGATCTCCTCCTCTCTTGTTACTTCCTCACATTCCCATTTACAGGACTTCTCCAGACTGGCCCCCATCTTGTGGAACTCCCTGCCTCGCTCCACAAGACTCTACCCTAGCTTTAACAGCTTCAAGCGCTCCCTAAAAACTCTACTTTTCAGGGATGCTTACAACCAACACTTACCTTTCCTAACTCCATTGCTTTCCCCTTGAACCCATTAGAATGTAAGCCTATGAGCACAGCTGTTTGCAAATCGCCTTCATAAGAGCTGACTGCAACAGTGAAACTCTCGGCAGGGCCCTCTACCCACTTGATCCCTACAAAAGCTATCCTGTATACCGACTATGTTTACAGCGCTGTAGAATATGCTGGCGCTCTACAAATACCTGATAATAATAATACTTTCATTCCAAGCATACCTGAAGGTTCCTGTCAATAAGCCAGTTGGTTTCAAAGTCATCATCATCTTGTCCAAAAGGGTTAATTAGCTGCTCAGCCACCTGCAGATAAAGAACAACATAGGTGAGCTGGTCATCAGGATATCTGGGCTGGAATATGGGAGAAATACTGAACCTTTGAATTTACTTACTTTTAACCAGCCTGCGTAGAAAAAAAACTGAAGCAAAGTAAAGACTGGGACATAGAGGTCCAGATCATGTCCAGGGTATCCTCTCTGAGGATCTAGGAACTGACGACCAATCAGACAAGCTAGGAAAAAGCTGTACACTGCCACTGTCACCACCTATGGCAAATCACAGAAAGAATGAGACAACAAGAGAATACAGGAAGTGAATAAGCCAAATTATGTCTGGTAAGTGAAAGGGCAGGAAAAATATGCATTATAGCAAAAGTGTGTCCTGTAAATAGACAGTAAGCTTCAATTTATGTTATGGATTTAAAAGGAAAAAAACTCATCAAATGTGTCTTTAAATCCCTTTAAATTTAAAAACAAAGGTTCAATTGCCTATTCAGAGATTTTTTTTAGAAAATTAACTGAAGTTTGGGCACTTTTCCAACATGGTTCACCAAATCTGAAGTTGTCCAATAGACAGAAGAACAGGCACGTAATAGAAAGTAAAATGGTCCAGGGAGTGGAATTCACAACTGCAGTAGCCTGTTATAATACGCTGTGACATCTGACCTGGGTGTACACCAGCGGGATGCTGATCCAGTCGTAGCCATAAAGTCTCCCACACTGTGTGCGCAGAGAATTCAGCTCCTGGGGGGAAATGATCACATTGTATAACACATGTCACTAATGCTAAAAGGAACAAGGAAAAAGTCATGTTATTAGAGTCCTAAATTTAGATATTACTAAGATACTCATGAGGTGAAACGATGCACCAATCACTGACCTCAATTCCAGTCTAAACTTCCTAACATTCCATTCAACACTTCCCAACATTCTCCAGAGGCCAATGTGAGGGAAATTTGTGAGTGGTGTCAAGGGCAGAAGTCAGCAACCTTGGCACCCCAAATGTTTTAAACTACATTTCCCATGATGCTCAGACAGCTAGGCTAAAGAGTGTCTCAGCATCATGGGAAACATAGTTCCAAAACATCTGGGGTGCCAAGGTTGCTGACCCCTGGTCTAGGGGTTTTGTGGGAGTCATGGATTTAAAGTGGGTGGGGTTGGGCTGGCTCTGAGTGTGACTGAGCTTTAGGCAGATTAGGGGCAGCCACCGTTTTACTTTGGAAACTGATACATTTACCGTAAAGGGGAAGCTGTGGGAGGGACAGTTCTGAGATTGTGACAATCCCGCAGTATGCAGGACATTTGAGACCGCTGTAATCTGCAATCTTCTCAGTCCATTCTATGTAAAGTACTATACGCCCCATACATTGCATTGGGATAATAAGACAACAGGATCCATATTAGATAACACTTTTTCAGCTGAGAGTGTTTTTATTTAGCACTGGATTTCCGATTAACATCAGTATCAGATTCAGCAGCTTCCGTTGTCCTCCAGTATGGCTTGTAGATGAGATTTGGTGCTAAATAGTGCACAGAAATAATCTACTAAATGATATCTCACTGTAGTGTACAGTTAGGGGTCTATTTATGAAGCAGCGTATGCTCCCTCAGACCCACTCCGCTTCAGTTTCGGCTGAAGCGGAAGTTAAGAAGCAGCGGTCCTAAGACCGCTGCTCCTTAACTCGCCCGCCACCTCTAAGGTTGCGGACAGCAATCCACCCGATCTCATACGATCAGGCTGATTGACACCCCCTGCTAGCGGCCGATTGGCCGTGAATGTGCAGGGGGTGGTATTGCACCAGCAGTTCAGAATAACTACTGGTGCAATGATAAATGCAGACAGTGTATGATGTCGGCATTTATCGATGTGCGGCAGACATAATTCACTATATCAGATCATGTCTGTCCGCACATTAATAAATGGACCCCTTATTCTCTTGATCAGCTGCTTGGACATAGCACAGAACTTCATCCCCTTTGCTGGGCCACAAATTTAATTAAAGGAACAGCCTACTCCAGAATTGTTATTGTTTAAAAAGATAGATAATCCCTTTATTACACATTCCCCAGTTTTGTGTAACTCACACTGTTCTATTAATACACTTTTTACCTCTGTGCTTACCTTGTATCTAAGCCTCTGCAGACTGCCCCCTTATCTCAGTGCTTTTGACAGACTTGCATTTTAGCCAATCAGTGCTGACTCTACAGGAGTGAGCACAATGTTATCTATATGACACACATGAACTAACACCCACTAGCTGTGAAAAACTGTCAAATGCACTTGAGATAAGGGGCAGCCTTTAATGGCTTCGAAATTAGCATGAGTCTACCTAGGTTTAGCTTTCAACTAAGAATACCAAGACAACAAAGCAAATTTGATGATAAAAGTGAATTGGAAGTTGTTTAAAATTACATGCCCTATCTCAAACATGAAGTTTAATTTTGACTAGACTGTCCCTTTTTTTTCAGCATTAATGGTCAATTATTTAACATTAGTAGCTGAGCAATAACCCAACACTGATCCTAACCCTGACAGCAGACACACCTAAGCAAAAGGAGTACACACACCTCTATTTTATCCCCTATTGCACACAAACTCTCGAAGGCACAGCTTGATTGTGATTATTCTTTAGTTGCCCACAGTAGCAGCAGAATCGTAACTACTTAGCAAACATCTAAATAAGCCATATAGAGCTAAATCACAAGTAGACCTGTCTGCTAGAGCAATAACTTCGCTAGAATTAAGATTTTTGCGCTAGTTGGGTTGCGCTCATATTACAAGTTGAAAGTAAACTGTTTTTTGCTCTAGCGGTAAATAATCATCACAATTAAGACAAATCACGGCTTGAACTATCTTGCTTTGCATGTAATGAGTTTATCTCATATATTAGTTTCACCTTTTAAGTTGCATTAGTGAAATAAATGAACTTTTGCATGATATTCTAATTTATTGAGTTTCACCTGTATATAGTCTGCCACTAATAATTAATTAAATGGATAAAATGGACTAAATTCAGTTAAATTTAATTAAATTAACTTGAATAAGATGGAGTAAAGTTAAATTCTTAACTTTCCAATAAAGTATATTCCATATTTAATTAGTGACTGTACTTTATCTATATTTTACATCAAAGCATATATCAATATACATGAATAAAGTTGCATCATATGTGTAGGATAATGTGATAAGCACCTCTAGAAAGGTATGGTCTAACATTCACTCATGTTACTGTGCACAACAAACCAAAGCTACAAATAAAAATAAATATAAATAGATAAAAGTGAAAGGACACAACCCACTGTTACACTTAAGATATATCACGTCATATATGGTAAACCCTTATGTATTCAAAACTAACAGATGTGATGCATATATTGGAAAAGATACATATACATATAACTGGACATATATATATAAATAGATATAAGAGCCCACATATAGAAACAAATACATGTATATGTGTGTATCTCTCAATCTACTTGACAGCAAAAGGCTCTAATGCACTTATATATATGTCTATATATATATATGAGTACATTTGTATTTATGTGTTTATATGTGCATATATGTTTGTAAATACCTATATATACATATAAATACATAAATACATATGTACACACACACACATATATATATATATATATATATATATATATACAGTACATCATTAGACATGTATATGTATGTATCTCTATGTTAAAGCACTTTGGCAGCTTTTTTTTTCTAACACCCGAGATCTCATATCATAACTTTTTTGTGTAATATTTTTTTTAAACATTTTTTATTAGACGGTGATATTATAAGTGTACTTTGTAATATATTTTTGAAGTGTTTTGTGCAACTTGTTATTTTCGCCAAACATTTAACTCTGAAATTGCGGTAATGATTCTAGCGTAAATCCCGATTTTGCTCACTAGATCGTGTTTACTTTCAACTTGTAATACGAGCAATAAGCCCCATAAGTGCAAACCCTAGCGATATACCCCTTATCGCTATGGTGCAAACAAGTGCGCTCCACTTGTATTCTAGCCCATAGTGTATTCACATTGCTTATTATTCTCATAATCTCACTTTCAGGATCAGCTGCAGAACCACATTGTCCCGGATTCTTCCTTCGGTCCTTGCGGTCACTGCCAGATTTGCAAACCAGACACATGGAATCCAAAATTTGTTGTGAGAAGAAACCAGACTATCAAACTTCAAGTGCTCAGCAGGTGTCATGAAACCTGGGGAAGAGGTATATATATATATATATATATATATATATATATATATATATATATATATATATATATATAAATAGTTTTGACAGGTAGGAATATATATAAAGATGTGTAAAGGTTTGATAGAAGAACCATGCATAGGAACATAGGAGCATGCAGATGAGATATTGGGGCCTATGTATCAAAGGTCTTGCGGACCTGATCCTCGCTGAATGCGGAGAGCAATACGCTCTCCGTATTCAACATTGAACCAGCAGCTCACAAGAGCTGCTGGTGCAACTCCGCCCCCTGTAGACTCGCGGCCAATCGGCCGCCAGCAGGGAGGTGTCAATCAACCCGATCGTACTTGATCGGGTTGAATTGTGGAGATTCCTGTCCGCCTGCTCAGAGCAGACGGGCAGGGTTATGGAGCAGCAGTCTTTAGACCTCTGCTTCATAACTGCTGTTTCTGGTGAGTCTTCACCAGAAACACGGGCCCACAAGCTCCATACGGAGCTTGATAAATGGACCTCATAGTTTTGACAGTCAGTACTCTATATAAAGATGGACTTCATTTTGACAGAAGGGACAATAAATAAAAAATGTGTTCAATTTTGACAGTGTAGGGCTGTATATAAAGTATAACCACATATAGAGAAGGGTATAGTTTTGAAAGGTAGGTTTATATATAAAGACAGAATAACCACAAGTAAAGATGTATGTAGTTTCTTTCATGTAATTGGCAAGAGTCCATGAGCTAGTGATGTATGGGATATACAATCCTACCAGGAGGGGCAAAGTTTCCCAAAGCTCAGAATGCCTATAAATAGACCCCTCACCACACTCACAATTCAGTTTTACAAACTTTGCCTCCTATGGAGGTGGTGAAGTAAGTTTGTGCTAAGATTTCTACGTTGATATGCGCTTCTCAGCATTTTGAAGCCCGGTTCCTCTCAGAGTACAGTGAATGTCAGAGGGATGTGAAGGGAGTATCACCTATTGAATGCAATGGTTTTCCTCACTAGAGATCTATTTCATAGGTTCTCTGTTATCGGTCGTAGAGATTCATCTCCTACCTCCATTTTCAGATCAACGATATACTCTCAATTTACCATTACCTCTACTGATAACTGTATCAGTACTGGTTTGGCTATCTGCTATATGTGGATGGGTGTCTTTTGGTAAGTATGTTTTCATTACTTAAGGCACTCTCAGCTATGGCTTGGCACTTTATGTATTTATATAAAGTTCTAAATATATGTATTGTACTTATATTTGCCATGATTCAGGTTTCAGTATATTTCCTTTTGCAGACTGTCAGTTTCAGCGAGGGTGCGAAATGCCAAAGTATATTGCGTCATTTTTGGCGCGAAATTACGTTCGATGATCTCTGACAGTGCAAGGGGTTTGGAAATCTCAAGAGGCGAGATTACCAATCAATATTTTGGAACTCCATGCGATTTTCAGGGCTTTTCAGATTTGGCCTCTGTTGAAGAGAGAACCGTTCATTTGTTTTCAGACAGACAATATCACAACTGTGGCATTTGTCAATCATCAGGATGGGACTCATAGTCCTTAAGCTATGAAAGAAGTATCCCAGAAACTTGCTTGGGCAGATTCCAGCTCCTGTCTAATTCTGTGGTTCATATCCCAGGTATAGACAATTAGGAAGCGGATTATTTCAGCTGTCAGACTTTACATTCGGGGAGTAGTCCCTCCATCCAGATGTCTTTTCTCAGGTTGTTCAGATGTGGGGTCTTTCAGAAATAGATCTGATGGCTTCTCATCTAAACAAGAAACTTCCTAGGTACCTGTCCAGCTCCAGGGATCCTCAGGCGGAAGCAGTGGATGCGTTGACACTTCCTTGGTGTTTTCAACCTGCTTATATTTTTCCCGCCTTTAGTTTTTCTTCCAAGAGTGATCTTCAAAATCATCATGGAGCAATCGCTTTTGCTGCTGGTGGCTCCAGCATGGCCTCAAAGGTTTTGGTATGCGGATCTTGTTCGGATATCCAGTTGCCAACCTTGGCCATGTCCATTAAGGCTGGACCTTCTGTTTCAAGGTCCGTTTTTTCCCATCAGGATTTCAAATCTGAAGGTATGGAAACTGAACGCTTAGTGCTTAGTCATAGAGGTTTCTCTGACTTTGTGATTAATACTGTGTTGCAGGCTCGTAAATCTGTTTCTAGAAAGATTTATTATCGCGTTTGGAAGACTTACATTTCATGGTGTTTCTCTCATAAATTCTCTTGGCATTCTTTTAGAATTCCTATAATTTTACAGTTTCTTCAGGATAGTTTGGATAAGGGTTTTGTCTGCAAGTTCCTTGAAGGGACAAATCTCTGCTCTTTCTGTTTTATTTCACAGGAAGATTGCTAAGCTTCCTGATAGTCACTGTTTTGTTCAGGCTTTGGTTCAAATCAAGCCTGTCATTAAATCAATCTCTCCTTCTTGGAGTTTTAATTTGGTTTTAAAGGCTTTACAGGCTCCTCCATTTGAGCCTATGCATTCTTTGGACATTTAAATACTTTCTTGGAAAGTGTTGTTTCTTTTGGCCATCTCTTCTGCTAGAAGAGTTTCTGAATTATTTGCTCTCTCTTGTGAATCTCCTTTCTGATTTTTCATCAGGATAAGGCAGTTTTGCGGACTTTATTTAAATTCTTATCTAAGGTTGTGAATTCTAATAATAGTAATAGAGAAATTGTTGTCTTTTCCTTGTGTCCTAATCCTAAGAATACTTTGGAGAGATCCTTACATTCTTTGGATGTGGTAAGAGCTTTGAAATATTATGTTGAAGCTACTAAAGATTTCAGGAAGACTTCTAGTCTATTTTTTATCCTTTCTGGTTCCAGGAAAGGTCAGAAGGCTTCTGCCGTTTTCTTTGGCATTGTGGTTTTGTCTCATCACGCTTATTTGGAGTCGGGTCAGGCCCCGCCTCAGAGGATTACAGCTCATTCTACTAGGTCAGTCTCCACTTTGTGGGCTTCAGTTGATCAGATTTGCAAAGCAGCAACTTGGTCTTCTTTGCATACATTTACTAAATTCTACCATTTTGATGTATTTGCTTCTTCGAAAGCAGTTTTTGGTAGAAAAGTTTTTCAGGCAGCTGTTTCAGTTTGATTCTTCTGCTTATGTTTTAATTTTTTCCTTTCATTTTTGAGAATAAACTTATATTTGGGTTGTGGATTTATTTTTTTCAGCGAAATGGCTGCTTTTATTTTATCCCTCCCTCTCTAGTAACTCTTGCGTGGAGTTCCACTTCTTGGGTATTGCTATCCCATACGTCACTAGCTCATGGACTCATGCCAATTACATGAAAGAACTTACCTGATAAATTAATTTCTTTCATATTGGCAAGAGTCCATGAGGCCCACCCTTTTTATGGTGGTTATGATTATTTTGTATAAAGCACAATTATTTCCAAATTCCTTTGGTGATGCTTTTTACTCCTTTCTTTTTCACTCGACTACTTGGCTATTCATTAAACTTAATTGTGGGTGTGGTGAGGGGTGTATTTATAGGCATTTTGAGGTTTGGCAAACTTTGCCCCTCCTGGTAGGATTGTATATCCCATACGTCACTAGCTCATGGATACTTGCCAATATGAAATAAATTAATTTATCAGGTAAGTTCTTACAAAAATTATGTTTTTTTAAAGTAGAGCCGTATATAAAAACAGGATACACATTTGAAAAGCTGGACCATTTATTAAAGTGATTATAAACTTTACATGTTTTAAAATCAGGTCTGGAATCTAAGTGGTATTTTCCAGGGTCTTTAATTTATCACTTCTAATAAAGATAGATATAGTTGTGACAAACAGGACAATATATCATGATATATAAAGGTGAGTGTTACCCTTGTGTGATGTAGAATGTTATATAGGGATCACTGTATCACTTATTACTGCAGCTATTTACTGCTGAGTGTTATCCTTGTGTGACCTAGAATGTTATATAGAGATCACCCTATCACTTGTTACAGCAGCTATTCTCTGCTGAGTGTTACCCTTGTGTGACCTAAAATGCTATATAGCGATCACCCTATCACTTGTTACTGCAGCTATTCTCTGCTGAGTCTTACCCTTGTGTGACCTAGAATGTTATATAGGGATCACCCTATCACTTGTTACTGCAGCTATTCTGTGCTGAGTGTTACCCTTGTGTGACCTAGAATGTTATATAGGGATCACTCTATCACTTGTTACTGCAGCTATTCTGTGCTGAGTGTTACCCTTGTGTGACCTAGAATGTTATAAAGGGATCACCCTATCACTTGTTACTTCAGCTATTCTGTGCTGAGTGTTACCCTTGTGTGACCTAGAATGTTATATAGAGATCACCCTATCACTTGTTACTGCAGCTATTCTGTGCTGAGTGTTACCCTTGTGTGACCTAGAATGTTATACAGGGATCACCCTATCACTTGTTACTGTAGCTATTCACTGCTGAATGTTACCCTTGTGTGACCTAGAATGTTATATAGAGATCACCCTATCACTTGTTACTGCAGCTATTCACTGCTGAGTGTTACCCTTGTGTGACATAGAATTTTATATAGAGACCAACCTATCACTCGTTGCTGTAGCTATTCACTGCTGAGTGTTACCCTTGTGTGATGTAGAATGTTGTATAGAGATCACCCTATCACTTGTTACTGTAGCTACTCTGTGCTGAGTGTTACCCTTGTGTGACCTAGAATTTTATACAGAGACCACTTTATCACTTGTTACTGCAGCTATTCTGTGCTGAGTGTTGCCCTTGTGTGACCTAGAATGCTACATAGGGATCACCCTATCACTTGTTACTGTAGCTATTCTGTGCTGAGTGTTACCCTTGTGTGATCTAGAATGTTATATAGGGATCACCCTATAACTTGTTACTGCAGCTATTCTGTGCTGAGTGTTACCCTTGTGTGACCTAGAATGTTATATACATGGAGTGCAGAATTATTAGGCAAATGAGTATTTTGACCACATCATCCTCTTTATGCATGTTGTCTTACTCCAAGCTGTATAGGCTCGAAAGCCTACTACCAATTAAGCATATTAGGTGATGTGCATCTCTGTAATGAGAAGGGGTGTGGTCTAATGACATCAACACCCTATATCAGGTGTGCATAATTATTAGGCAACTTCCTTTCCTTTGGCAAAATGGGTCAAAAGAAGGACTTGACAGGCTCAGAAAAGTCAAAAATAGTGAGATATCTTGCAGAGGGATGCAGAACTCTTAAAATTGCAAAGCTTCTGAAGCGTGATCATCGAACAATCAAGCGTTTCATTCAAAATAGTCAACAGGGTCGCAAGAAGCGTGTGGAAAAACCAAGGCGCAAAATAACTGCCCATGAACTGAGAAAAGTCAAGCGTGCAGCTGCCAAGATGCCACTTGCCACCAGTTTGGCCATATTTCAGAGCTGCAACATCACTGGAGTGCCCAAAAGCACAAGGTGTGCAATACTCAGAGACATGGCCAAGGTAAGAAAGGCTGAAAGACGACCACCACTGAACAAGACACACAAGCTGAAACATCAAGACTGGGCCAAGAAATATCTCAAGACTGATTTTTCTAAGGTTTTATGGACTGATGAAATGAGAGTGAGTCTTGATGGGCCAGATGGATGGGCCCGTGGCTGGATTGGTAAAGGGCAGAGAGCTCCAGTCCGACTCAGACACCAGCAAGGTGGAGGTGGAGTACTGGTTTGGGCTGGTATCATCAAAGATGAGCTTGTGGGGCCTTTTCAGGTTGAGGATGGAGTCAAGCTCAACTCCCAGTCCTACTGCCAGTTTCTGGAAGACACCTTCTTCAAGCAGTGGTACAGGAAGAAGTCTGCATCCTTCAAGAAAAACATGATTTTCATGCAGGACAATGCTCCATCACATGCGTCCAAGTACTCCACAGCGTGGCTGGCAAGAAAGGGTATAAAAGAAGAAAATCTACAGACATGGCCTCCTTGTTCACCTGATCTGAACCCCATTGAGAACCTGTGGTCCATCATCAAATGTGAGATTTACAAGGAGGGAAAACAGTAAACCTCTCTAAACAGTGTCTGGGAGGCTGTGGTTGCTGCTGCACGCAATGTTGATGGTGAACAGATCAAAACACTGACAGAATCCATGGATGGCAGGCTTTTGAGTGTCCTTGCAAAGAAAGGTGGCTATATTGGTCACTGATTTGTTTTTGTTTTGTTTTTGAATGTCAGAAATGTATATTTGTGAATGTTGAGATGTTATATTGGTTTCACTGGTAAAAATAAATAATTGAAATGGGTATATATTTGTTTTTTGTTAAGTTTCCTTACTAATTATGCACAGTAATAGTCACCTGCACACACAGATATCCCCCTAAAATAGCTATAGCTAAAAACAAACTAAAAACTACTTCCAAAACTATTCAGCTTTGATATTAATGAGTTTTTTGGGTTCATTGAGAACATGGTTGTTGTTCAATAATAAAATTAATCCTCAAAAATACAACTTGCCTAATAATTCTGCACTCCCTGTAGGGATCACCCTATCACTTGTTACCGTAGCTATTCTGTGCTAAGTGTTACCCTTGTGTGACCTAGAATGTTATATAGGGATCACCCTATCACTTGTTACTGTAGCTATTCTGTGCTAAGTGTTACCCTTGTGTTACATAGAATGTTATATAGGGATCATACTATCACTTGTTACTGCAGCTATTCTGTGCTGAGTGTTACCCTTGTTTGACCTAGAATGTTATATAGGGATCACCCTATCACTTGTTACTGTAGCTATTCTGTGCTGAGTGTTACCCTTGTGTGATCTAGAATGTTATATAGGGATCACCCTATCACTTGTTACTGCAGCTATTCTGTGCTGAGTGTTACCCCTGTGTTACCTAGAATGTTATATAGGGATCACCCTATCACTTGTTACGGCAGCTATTCTGGGCTGAGTGTTACCCTTGTGTGACCTAGAATGCTATATAGGGATCACCCTATCACTTGTTACTGCAGCTATTCACTGCTGAGTGTTTCCCTTGTGTGACCTAGAATGTTATATAGGGATCACCCTATCAGTTGTTACTGTAGCTATTCTGTGCTGAGTGTTACTCTTGTGTTATATAGAATGTTATATAGGGATCATACTATCCCTTGTTACTGCAGCTATTTACTGCTGAGTGTTACCCTTGTGGGACCTAGAATGTTATATAGGGATCACCCTATCACTTGTTACTGTAGCTATTCTGTGCTGAGTGTTACCCTTGTGTGATCTAGAATGTTATATAGGGATCACCCTATCACTTGTTACTGCAGCTATTCTGTGCTGAGTGTTACCCCTGTGTTACCTAGAATGTTATATAGGGATCACCCTATCAGTTGTTACTGTAGCTATTCTGTGCTGAGTGTTACTCTTGTGTTATATAGAATGTTATATAGGGATCATACTATCCCTTGTTACTGCAGCTATTTACTGCTGAGTGTTACCCTTGTGGGACCTAGAATGTTATATAGGGATCACCCTATCACTTGTTACTGTAGCTATTCTGTGCTGAGTGTTACCCTTGTGTGACCTAGAATGCTATATAGGGATCACCCTATCACTTGTTACCGTAGCTATTCTGTGCTAAGTGTTACCCTTGTGTGACCTAGAATGTTATATAGGGATCACCCTATCACTTGTTACTGTAGCTATTCTGTGCTAAGTGTTACCCTTGTGTTACATAGAATGTTATATAGGGATCATACTATCACTTGTTACTGCAGCTATTCTGTGCTGAGTGTTACCCTTGTTTGACCTAGAATGTTATATAGGGATCACCCTATCACTTGTTACTGTAGCTATTCTGTGCTGAGTGTTACCCTTGTGTGATCTAGAATGTTATATAGGGATCACCCTATCACTTGTTACTGCAGCTATTCTGTGCTGAGTGTTACCCCTGTGTTACCTAGAATGTTATATAGGGATCACCCTATCACTTGTTACGGCAGCTATTCTGGGCTGAGTGTTACCCTTGTGTGACCTAGAATGCTATATAGGGATCACCCTATCACTTGTTACTGCAGCTATTCACTGCTGAGTGTTTCCCTTGTGTGACCTAGAATGTTATACAGTGAGTGCAGAATTATTAGGCAAGTTGTATTTTTGAGGATTAATTTTATTATTGAACAACAACCATGTTCTCAATGAACCCAAAAAACTCATTAATATCAAAGCTGAATAGTTTTGGAAGTAGTTTTTAGTTTGTTTTTAGTTATAGCTATTTTAGGGGGATATCTGTGTGTGCAGGTGACTATTACTGTGCATAATTATTAGGCAACTTAACAAAAAACAAATATATACCCATTTCAATTATTTATTTTTACCAGTGAAACCAATATAACAGCTCAACATTCACAAATATACATTTCTGACATTCAAAAACAAAACAAAAACAAATCAGTGACCAATATAGCCACCTTTCTTTGCAAGGACACTCAAAAGCCTGCCATCCATGGATTCTGTCAGTGTTTTGATCTGTTCACCATCAACATTGCGTGCAGCAGCAACCACAGCCTCCCAGACACTGTTCAGAGAGGTGTACTGTTTTCCCTCCTTGTAAATCTCACATTTGATGATGGACCACAGGTTCTCAATGGGGTTCAGATCAGGTGAACAAGGAGGCCATGTCATTAGATTTTCTTGTTTTATACCCTTTCTTGCCAGCCACGCTGTGGAGTACTTGGACGCGTGTGATGGAGCATTGTCCTGCATGAAAATCATGTTTTTCTTGAAGGATGCAGACTTCTTCCTGTACCACTGCTTGAAGAAGGTGTCTTCCAGAAACTGGGAGTTGAGCTTGACTCCATCCTCAACCCGAAAAGGCCCCACAAGCTCATCTTTGATGATACCAGCCCAAACCAGTACTCCACCTCCACCTTGCTGGCGTCTGAGTCGGACTGGAGCTCTCTGCCCTTTACCAATCCAGCCACGGGCCCATCCATCTGGCCCATCAAGACTCACTCTCATTTCATCAGTCCATAAAACCTTAGAAAAATCAGTCTTGAGATATTTCTTGGCCCAGTCTTGATGTTTCAGCTTGTGTGTCTTGTTCAGTGGTGGTCGTCTTTCAGCCTTTCTTACCTTGGCCATGTCTCTGAGTATTGCACACCTTGTGCTTTTGGGCACTCCAGTGATGTTGCAGCTCTGAAATATGGCCAAACTGGTGGCAAGTGGCATCTTGGCAGCTGCACGCTTGACTTTTCTCAGTTCATGGGCAGTTATTTTGCGCCTTGGTTTTTCCACACGCTTCTTGCGACCCTGTTGACTATTTTGAATGAAACGCTTGATTGTTCGATGATCACGCTTCAGAAGCTTTGCAATTTTAAGAGTGCTGCATCCCTCTGCAAGATATCTCACTATTTTTGACTTTTCTGAGCCTGTCAAGTCCTTGTTTTGACCCATTTTGCCAAAGGAAAGGAAGTTGCCTAATAATTATGCACACCTGATATAGGGTGTTGATGTCATTAGACCACAACCCTTCTCATTACAGAGATGCACATCACCTAATATGCTTAATTGGTAGTAGGCTTTCGAGCCTATACAGCTTGGAGTAAGACAACATGCATAAAGAGGATGATGTGGTCAAAATACTAATTTGCCTAATAATTCTGCACTCCCTGTATAGGGATCACCCTATCAGTTGTTACTGTAGCTATTCTGTGCTGAGTGTTACCCTTGTGTGATCTAGAATGTTATATAGGGATCACCCTATCACTTGTTACTGTAGCTATTCTGTGCTGAGTGTTACCTTGTGTGACCTAGAATTTTATATAGGGATCACCCTATCACTTGTTACTGCAGCTATTCTGTGCTGTTACCCTTGTGTGACCTAGAATGTTATATAGGGATCACCCTATCACTTGTTACTGCAGCTATTCTGTGCTGAGTGTTACCCTTGTGTGACCTAGAATTTTATATAGGGATCACCCTATCACTTGTTACTGCAGCTATTCTGTGCTGTTACCCTTGTATGACCTAGAATGTTATATAGGGATCACCCTATCACTTGTTACTGCAGCTATTCTGTGCTGAGTGTTACCCTTGTGTGACCTAGAATTTTATATAGGGATCACCCTATCACTTGTTACTGTAGCTATTCTGTGCTGTTACCCTTGTGTGACCTAGAATGTTATATAGGGATCTCTCTATCACTTGTTACTGCAGCTATTCTGTGCTGTTACCCTTGTGTGACCTAGAATGTTATATAGGGATCACCCTATCACTTGTTACTGCAGCTATTCTGTGCTGAGTGTTACCCTTGTGTGACCTAGAATTTTATATAGGGATCACCCTATCACTTGTTACTGTAGCTATTCTGTGCTGAGTGTTACCCTTGTGTGGCCTAGAATGTTATATAGGGATCACCATATCACTTGTTACTGCAGCTATTCTGTGCTGAGTGTTACCCTTGTGTGACCTAGAATGTTATATAGCGATCACCCTATCACTTGTTACTGTAGCTATTCTGTGCTGAGTGTTACCCTTGTGTGATCTAGAATATTATATAGGGATCACACTATCAGTTGTTACTGTAGCTATTCTGTGCTGAGTGTTACTCTTGTGTTATATAGAATGTTATATAGGGATCATACTATCCCTTGTTACTGCAGCTATTTACTGCTGAGTGTTACCCTTGTATGACCTAGAATGTTATATAGGGATCACCCTATCACTTGTTACTGTAGCTATTCTGTGCTCAATGTTACCCTTGTTTGATCTAGAATGTTATATAGGGATCACCCTATCACTTGTTACTGCAGCTATTCTGTGCTGAGTGTTACCCCTGTGTTACCTAGAATGTTATATAGGGATCACCCTAACAGTTATTACTGTAGCTATTCTGTGCTGAGTGTTACCCTTGTGTGACCTAGAATGCTATATAGGGATTACCCTATCACTTGTTACTGCAGCTATTCACTGCTGAGTGTTTCACTTGTGTGACCTAGAATGTTATATAGGGATCACCCTATCAGTTGTTACTGTAGCTATTCTGTGCTGAGTGTTACCCTTGTGTGATCTAGAATGTTATATAGGGATCACCCTATCACTTGTTACTGTAGCTATTCTGTGCTGAGTGTTACCCTTGTGTGACCTAGAATGTTATATAGGGATCACCCTATCACTTGTTACTGTAGCTATTATGTGCTGAGTGTTACCCTTGTGTGATCTAGAATGTTATATAGGGATCTCCCTATCACTTGTTACTGCAGCTATTCTGTGCTATTACCCTTGTGTGACCTAGAATGTTATATAGGGATCACCCTATCACTTGTTACTGCAGCTATTCTGTGCTGAGTGTTACCCTTGTGTGACCTAGAATTTTATATAGGGATCACCCTATCACTTGTTACTGTAGCTATTCTGTGCTGAGTGTTACCCTTGTGTGGCCTAGAATGTTATATAGGGATCACCATATCACTTGTTACTGCAGCTATTCTGTGCTGAGTGTTACCCTTGTGTGACCTTGAATGTTATATAGGGATCACTTGTTACTGCAGCTATTCTGTGCTGAGTGTTACCCCTGTGTTACCTAGAATGTTATATAGGGATCACCCTAACAGTTGTTACTGTAGCTATTCTGTGCTGAGTGTTACCCTTGTGTGACCTAGAATGCTATATAGGGATCACCCTATCACTTGTTACTGCAGCTATTCACTGCTGAGTGTTTCCCTTGTGTGACCTAGAATGTTATATAGGGATCACCCTATCACTTGTTACTGTAGCTATTCTGTGCTGAGTGTTACCCTTGTGTGGCCTAGAATGTTATATAGGGATCACCATATCACTTGTTACTGCAGCTATTCTGTGCTGAGTGTTACCCTTGTGTGACCTAGAATGTTATATAGGGATCACTTGTTACTGTAGCTATTCTGTGCTGAGTGTTACCCTTGTGTGACCTAGAATGTTATATAGGGATCACCCTATCACTTGTTACTGTAGCTATTCTGTGCTGAGTGTTACCCTTGTGTGACCTAGAATGTTATATAGGGATCACCCTATTACTTGTTACTGCAGCTATTCTCTGCTGAGTGTCACCATTGTGTGACATAGAATGTTATATAGGGATCACCCTATCACTTGTTACTGCAGCTATTCTGTGCTGAGTGTTACCCCTGTGTTACCTAGAATGTTATATAGGGATCACCCTATCACTTGTTACGGCAGCTATTCTGGGCTGAGTGTTACCCTTGTGTGACCTAGAATGCTATATAGGGATCACCCTATCACTTGTTACTGCAGCTATTCACTGCTGAGTGTTTCCCTTGTGTGACCTAGAATGTTATATAGGGATCACCCTATCAGTTGTTACTGTAGCTATTCTGTGCTTAGTGTTACTCTTGTGTTATATAGAATGTTATATAGGGATCATACTATCCCTTGTTACTGCAGCTATTTACTGCTGAGTGTTACCCTTGTGTGACCTAGAATGTTATATAGGGATCACCCTATCACTTGTTACTGTAGCTATTCTGTGCTGAGTGTTACCCTTGTGTGATCTAGAATGTTATATAGGGATCACCCTATCACTTGTTACTGCAGCTATTCTGTGCTGAGTGTTACCCCTGTGTTACCTAGAATGTTATATAGGGATCACCCTAACAGTTGTTACTGTAGCTATTCTGTGCTGAGTGTTACCCTTGTGTGACCTAGAATGCTATATAGGGATCACCCTATCACTTGTTACTGCAGCTATTCACTGCTGAGTGTTTCCCTTGTGTGACCTAGAATGTTATATAGGGATCACCCTATCAGTTGTTACTGTAGCTATTCTGTGCTGAGTGTTACCCTTGTGTGATCTAGAATGTTATATAGGTATCACCCTATCACTTGTTACTGTAGCTATTCTGTGCTGAGTGTTACCCTTGTGTGACCTAGAATTTTATATAGGGATCACCCTATCACTTGTTACTGTAGCTATTATGTGCTGAGTGTTACCCTTGTGTGATCTAGAATGTTATATAGGGATCTCCCTATCACTTGTTACTGCAGCTATTCTGTGCTGTTACCCTTGTGTGACCTTGAATGTTATATAGGGATCACCCTATCACTTGTTACTGCAGCTATTCTGTGCTGAGTGTTACCCTTGTGTGACCTAGAATTTTATATAGGGATCACCCTATCACTTGTTACTGTAGCTATTCTGTGCTAAATGTTACCCTTGTGTGGCCTAGAATGTTATATAGGGATCACCATATCACTTGTTACTGCAGCTATTCTGTGCTGAGTGTTACCCTTGTGTGACCTAGAATGTTATATAGCGATCGCCCTATTACTTGTTACTGTAGCTATTCTGTGCTGAGTGTTACCCTTGTGTGATCTAGAATATTATATAGGGATCACACTATCAGTTGTTACTGTAGCTATTCTGTGCTGAGTGTTACTCTTGTGTTATATAGAATGTTATATAGGGATCATACTATCCCTTGTTACTGCAGCTATTTACTGCTGAGTGTTACCCTTGTGTGACCTAGAATTTTATATAGGGATCACCCTATCACTTGTTACTGTAGCTATTATGTGCTGAGTGTTACCCTTGTGTGATCTAGAATGTTATATAGGGATCTCCCTATCACTTGTTACTGGAGCTATTCTGTGCTGTTACCCTTGTGTGACCTTGAATGTTATATAGGGATCACCCTATCACTTGTTACTGCAGCTATTCTGTGCTGAGTGTTACCCTTGTGTGACCTAGAATTTTATATAGGGATCACCCTATCACTTGTTACTGTAGCTATTCTGTGCTAAATGTTACCCTTGTGTGGCCTAGAATGTTATATAGGGATCACCATATCACTTGTTACTGCAGCTATTCTGTGCTGAGTGTTACCCTTGTGTGACCTAGAATGTTATATAGCGATCGCCCTATTACTTGTTACTGTAGCTATTCTGTGCTGAGTGTTACCCTTGTGTGATCTAGAATATTATATAGGGATCACACTATCAGTTGTTACTGTAGCTATTCTGTGCTGAGTGTTACTCTTGTGTTATATAGAATGTTATATAGGGATCATACTATCCCTTGTTACTGCAGCTATTTACTGCTGAGTGTTACCCTTGTGTGACCTAGAATGTTATATAGGGATCACCCTATCATTTGTTACTGCAGCTATTCTGTGCTGAGTGTTACCCCTGTGTTACCTAGAATGTTATATAGGGATCACCCTAACAGTTGTTACTGCAGCTATTCACTGCTGAGTGTTTCCCTTGTGTGACCTAGAATGTTATATAGGGATCACCCTATCAGTTGTTACTGTAGCTATTCTGTGCTGAGTGTTACCCTTGTGTGATCTAGAATGTTATATAGGGATCACCCTATCACTTGTTACTGTAGCTATTCTGTGCTGAGTGTTACCCTTGTGTGACCTAGAATGTTATATAGGGATCACCCTATCACTTGTTACTGTAGCTATTATGTGCTGAGTGTTACCCTTGTGTGATCTAGAATGTTATATAGGGATCTCCCTATCACTTGTTACTGCAGCTATTCTGTGCTATTACCCTTGTGTGACCTAGAATGTTATATAGGGATCACCCTATCACTTGTTACTGCAGCTATTCTGTGCTGAGTGTTACCCTTGTGTGACCTAGAATTTTATATAGGGATCACCCTATCACTTGTTACTGCAGCTATTCTGTGCTGAGTGTTACCCTTGTGTGACCTAGAATGTTATATAGGGATCACCCTATTACTTGTTACTGCAGCTATTCACTGCTGAGTGTCACCATTGTGTGACATAGAATGTTATATAGGGATCACCCTATTACTTGTTACTGCAGCTATTCACTGCTGAGTGTCACCATTGTGTGACATAGAATGTTATATAGGGATCACTTGTTACTGTAGATATTCTGGGCTGAGTGTTACCCTTGTGTGACCTAGAATGTTATATAGGGATCACCCTATCACTTGTTACTGTAGCTATTCTGTGCTGAGTGTTACCCTTGTGTGACCTAGAATGTTATATAGGGATCACCCTATTACTTGTTACTGCAGCTATTCTCTGCTGAGTGTCACCATTGTGTGACATAGAATGTTATATAGGGATCACCCTATCACTTGTTACTGCAGCTATTCTGTGCTGAGTGTTACCCCTGTGTTACCTAGAATGTTATATAGGGATCACCCTATCACTTGTTACGGCAGCTATTCTGGGCTGAGTGTTACCCTTGTGTGACCTAGAATGCTATATAGGGATCACCCTATCACTTGTTACTGCAGCTATTCACTGCTGAGTGTTTCCCTTGTGTGACCTAGAATGTTATATAGGGATCACCCTATCAGTTGTTACTGTAGCTATTCTGTGCTTAGTGTTACTCTTGTGTTATATAGAATGTTATATAGGGATCATACTATCCCTTGTTACTGCAGCTATTTACTGCTGAGTGTTACCCTTGTGTGACCTAGAATGTTATATAGGGATCACCCTATCACTTGTTACTGTAGCTATTCTGTGCTGAGTGTTACCCTTGTGTGATCTAGAATGTTATATAGGGATCACCCTATCACTTGTTACTGCAGCTATTCTGTGCTGAGTGTTACCCCTGTGTTACCTAGAATGTTATATAGGGATCACCCTAACAGTTGTTACTGTAGCTATTCTGTGCTGAGTGTTACCCTTGTGTGACCTAGAATGCTATATAGGGATCACCCTATCACTTGTTACTGCAGCTATTCACTGCTGAGTGTTTCCCTTGTGTGACCTAGAATGTTATATAGGGATCACCCTATCAGTTGTTACTGTAGCTATTCTGTGCTGAGTGTTACCCTTGTGTGATCTAGAATGTTATATAGGGATCACCCTATCACTTGTTACTGTAGCTATTCTGTGCTGAGTGTTACCCTTGTGTGACCTAGAATTTTATATAGGGATCACCCTATCACTTGTTACTGTAGCTATTATGTGCTGAGTGTTACCCTTGTGTGATCTAGAATGTTATATAGGGATCTCCCTATCACTTGTTACTGCAGCTATTCTGTGCTGTTACCCTTGTGTGACCTTGAATGTTATATAGGGATCACCCTATCACTTGTTACTGCAGCTATTCTGTGCTGAGTGTTACCCTTGTGTGACCTAGAATTTTATATAGGGATCACCCTATCACTTGTTACTGTAGCTATTCTGTGCTAAATGTTACCCTTGTGTGGCCTAGAATGTTATATAGGGATCACCATATCACTTGTTACTGCAGCTATTCTGTGCTGAGTGTTACCCTTGTGTGACCTAGAATGTTATATAGCGATCGCCCTATTACTTGTTACTGTAGCTATTCTGTGCTGAGTGTTACCCTTGTGTGATCTAGAATATTATATAGGGATCACACTATCAGTTGTTACTGTAGCTATTCTGTGCTGAGTGTTACTCTTGTGTTATATAGAATGTTATATAGGGATCATACTATCCCTTGTTACTGCAGCTATTTACTGCTGAGTGTTACCCTTGTGTGACCTAGAATTTTATATAGGGATCACCCTATCACTTGTTACTGTAGCTATTATGTGCTGAGTGTTACCCTTGTGTGATCTAGAATGTTATATAGGGATCTCCCTATCACTTGTTACTGGAGCTATTCTGTGCTGTTACCCTTGTGTGACCTTGAATGTTATATAGGGATCACCCTATCACTTGTTACTGCAGCTATTCTGTGCTGAGTGTTACCCTTGTGTGACCTAGAATTTTATATAGGGATCACCCTATCACTTGTTACTGTAGCTATTCTGTGCTAAATGTTACCCTTGTGTGGCCTAGAATGTTATATAGGGATCACCATATCACTTGTTACTGCAGCTATTCTGTGCTGAGTGTTACCCTTGTGTGACCTAGAATGTTATATAGCGATCGCCCTATTACTTGTTACTGTAGCTATTCTGTGCTGAGTGTTACCCTTGTGTGATCTAGAATATTATATAGGGATCACACTATCAGTTGTTACTGTAGCTATTCTGTGCTGAGTGTTACTCTTGTGTTATATAGAATGTTATATAGGGATCATACTATCCCTTGTTACTGCAGCTATTTACTGCTGAGTGTTACCCTTGTGTGACCTAGAATGTTATATAGGGATCACCCTATCATTTGTTACTGCAGCTATTCTGTGCTGAGTGTTACCCCTGTGTTACCTAGAATGTTATATAGGGATCACCCTAACAGTTGTTACTGCAGCTATTCACTGCTGAGTGTTTCCCTTGTGTGACCTAGAATGTTATATAGGGATCACCCTATCAGTTGTTACTGTAGCTATTCTGTGCTGAGTGTTACCCTTGTGTGATCTAGAATGTTATATAGGGATCACCCTATCACTTGTTACTGTAGCTATTCTGTGCTGAGTGTTACCCTTGTGTGACCTAGAATGTTATATAGGGATCACCCTATCACTTGTTACTGTAGCTATTATGTGCTGAGTGTTACCCTTGTGTGATCTAGAATGTTATATAGGGATCTCCCTATCACTTGTTACTGCAGCTATTCTGTGCTATTACCCTTGTGTGACCTAGAATGTTATATAGGGATCACCCTATCACTTGTTACTGCAGCTATTCTGTGCTGAGTGTTACCCTTGTGTGACCTAGAATTTTATATAGGGATCACCCTATCACTTGTTACTGCAGCTATTCTGTGCTGAGTGTTACCCTTGTGTGACCTAGAATGTTATATAGGGATCACTTGTTACTGTAGCTATTCTGTGCTGAGTGTTACCCTTGTGTGACCTAGAATGTTATATATGGATCACCCTATTACTTGTTACTGCAGCTATTCACTGCTGAGTGTCACCATTGTGTGACATTGAATGTTATATAGGGATCACCCTATTACTTGTTACTGCAGCTATTCACTGCTGAGTGTCACCATTGTGTGACATAGAATGTTATATAGGGATCACTTGTTACTGTAGATATTCTGGGCTGAGTGTTATCCTTGTGTGACCTAGAATGTTATATAGGGATCACTTGTTACTGTAGCTATTATGTGCTGTGTGTTACCCTTGTGTGATGTAGAATGTTATATAGGGATCACCCTATCACTTGTTACTGCAGCTATTCACTGCTGAGTGTCACCATTGTGTGACATAGAATGTTATATAGGGATCACCCTATTACTTGTTACTGCAGCTATTCACTGATGAGTGTCACCATTGTGTGACATAGAATGTTATATAGGGATCACTTGTTACTGTAGATATTCTGGGCTGAGTGTTATCCTTGTGTGACCTAGAATGTTATATAGGGATCACTTGTTACTGTAGCTATTATGTGCTGTGTGTTACCCTTGTGTGATGTAGAATGTTATATAGGGATCACCCTATCACTTGTTACTGCAGCTATTCTGTACTGAGTGGTCCCCAGCGCTTGCTGATTCCTTTTATCACAGACTCTTGTCACTGGTTCCTATGATTGTGGTACTGTGAGCCCATTAGTGCCACACAAGTGGTTTTAGGCAGCTTTTCTCTGTGATTGTTACCTCTGGCTTTTTGTTACACCTGACTCATGGTATTATCTGCCTACAGTGTGCTCTATTTGTTAACTTATTCCCCTGCTTCTTTCCCCTGCACTAACCAGCATTCACCACATGCTGCAGAGTTGGAAACCTCTTGTAGACAGCTGTACTGACGGAGCGCAGTATCAGTACCCCAGTCAGGTTGGCGTAACGCATGAGTGTTCGTCTCAGTATCCTGCCGCGCTCATCTGTACCATGCACATTGCTGGACACCAGGCACATGAGGCGGTCCGGCCATGGCACACTCTCATACTGAGCCCACCAGCGTGAAACTACCAGAGTCACATAGAAACCTACAAAAGAGAGGCATGAGCACATGAGTGTGTGTCTAGGTTACAATGCAGAGTGACAAGTAAAATGGCTACCTATTATTTTCAAACCCAAGCTTTCCCACCTTTAAACCTTCGTAACATTCCTCATACTGGTAACACATTCTAAAAAGCTTCTTTATGGCGAACATTATTCATGTTTCAGATAAAGAATGTCATTTTAAATAACTTTCAAATTGACTTCTATAATCATATTTTCTTTGTTCTTTTTATACCCTTTGTTGAAAAGCAGGGACGTAAACACAGGAGTGTGCATGTGTCTGCAGCACTATATTGCAGAAGTTTTGCAAGACTGATATCCATTTACAAGAGCACTAGATGGCAGCACAATTTCCTGCCATGTAGTGCTCCAGACACCTACCTAGGTATCTCTTCAATAAAGGATACCAAGAGAACAAAGCAAATTTGATAAAATAAGTAAATTGGAAACTTTTTTAAAATTGTATGCTCTGTCTGAATCACAAGATAAGTTATAATGCAAAATATTATGCTACAAATGACAAACCAAAAATGGTTCAGCCATTAATAAAGGCTAAAGGTGTGAAACACACTGAGCAAACTATAGTCTCTCCCATTTCTCTCTACACACAGTGCTTGCAGGCTTGTAGTCACCAGTAAGGAGCGAAATCATCTCGCTGACCCTCACATGGGCGGCCCTCACTCAATTCTCTAAACAGTGTCTGAACCTGGAGATTATCTAATAAGTCTCATAAGTAATAAGAGGTCCCTTAAAGAGTTTTAGAAAGGTAAATATTACATTGAGAGCTGTTTATCTGGCTATATGGGTTGTGAATGTGGGGCAGAGACACACACCTTACAATATAATGGTTAAAATACAGCCCCCATAGTTTTTGTGGGATTTCTTTCCATGCTGGTGAGTTTTTGATTATCAGACCCTTACTAAGTGGGGGAGCTGCCTCCCATAGAAAGTAACAACTCTCTCTAGAATGGAGAGTCACATAGGGAATAGTAAGTGGGGAGCTCCCTCCCATATAAAGTAATGACTTTCTCTAGAATGGAGAGTCACACAGGGAATAGGTAGCAGGAGCTGCCTTCCATACAAAGTAATGACTCTCTCTAAAATGGAGAGTCATACAGGGAATAGTTAGCGGGAGCTGCCTTCCATACAAAGTAATGACTCTCTCTAGAATGGAGAGTCACACACGGCTAGATTACGAGTTATGCGTTAGGCTTAAAAAGCAGCGTTGGCCGGTCTTAACGCTGCTTTTTAATGCCCGCTGGTATTACGAGTCTTGAAGGTACAGGTGTACCGCTCACATTTTTGGCCAGACTTGTAAATACCGCAAATCCACTTACGTAAATTGCGTATCCTCTTTTTTCAATGGGACTTTCATAGCTCCGGTATTACGAGTCTGCCAAAAAGTGAGCGGTAGACCCTCTCCTGTCAAGACTGGTACCGCATTTTAAAGTCAGTAGTTAAGAGTTTTACACTACAACGCCGTAGCATAAAACTCTTAACTAAAGTGCTAAAAAGTACACTAACACCCATAAACTACCAATTAACCCCTAAACCGAGGCCCCTCCACATTGCAAACACTAAAATAAAAATTGTAACCCCTAATCTGCCGAATCGGACATAGCCGCCACTATAATAAATATATTAACCCCTAAACCGCTGCACTCCCGCATCGCAAACACTAGTTAAATATTATTAACCCCTAATCTGCCGTCCCTAACATCGCAGACACCTACCTACATTTATTAACCCCTAATCTGCCGCCCCCAACATCGCCGCCACTATATTAAAGTTATTAACCCCTAAATCTAAGTCTAACACTATCCCTAACACCCCCTAACTTAAATATAAAAGGCTCTTTTAAGGGCTATTTGTAATTTAGTGTAGGGTAGGGCTTTTTTTTTATTTTGGGGGGCTTTTTTATTTTGTTAGGGGGATTAGATTAGGTGTAATTAGTTTAAAAATCTTGTAATTTGTTTATTATTTTCTGTAATTTAGTGTTTGTTTTTGTACTTTAGCTAATTTTATTTAATTGTATTTAATTTAGGGAATTCATTTAATTATAGTGTAGTGTTAGGTGTTAGTGTAATTTAGGTAAGGTTTTATTTTACAGGTAAATTTGTCTTTATTTTAGCTAGGTAGTTTATTAAATATTTAATAACTATTTAATAACTATTCTACCTAGTTAAAATAAATACAAACTTGCCTGTAAAATAAAAATAAACCCTAAGCTAGTTACAATGTAACTATTAGTTATATTGTAGCTAGCTTAGGGTTTATTTTATAGGTAAGTATTGAGTTTTAAATAGGAATAATTTAGTTAATTATAGTAATTTTATTTAGATTTATTTAAATTATATTTAAGATAGTGGGGGTTAGGGTTAGGGTTAAACTTAGGTTTAGGGGTTAATAAATTTAGAATAGTGGCAGCGACGTTGGGGGTGGTAGATTAGGGGTTAATAAATGTAGGTAGGTGGCAGCGATGTTAGGGACGGCAGATTAGGGGTTAATAATATTTAAGTAATGTTTGCGATGCGGGAGTGCGGCGGTTTAGCGGTTAATATGTTTATTATAGTGGCGGCGACGTTGGGGGCGGCAGATTAGGGGTTAATAAGTGTAGGTAGGTAGCTGCGACATTGGGGGCGGCAGATTAGGGGTTAATAAATATAATGTAGGTGTCAGCGATGTCGGGGGCGGCAGATTGGGGGTTCATAAGTATAATGTATGTGGCTGCGGTGTCTGGAGCGGCAGATTAGGGGTTAATAATTATAATGTAGGTGTCGGCGATGTCGGGGGCGGCAGATTAGGGGTTAATAAGTGTAAGATTAGGGGTGTTTAGACTCAGAGTTCATGTTAGGGTGTTAGGTGTAAACATAAATTTTATTTCCCCATTGGAATCAATGGGGCTGCGTTAAGGAGCTGTACACTGCTTTTTTGCAGGTGTTAGACTTTTTTTCAGCCGGCTCTCCCCGTTGATTCCTATGGGGAAATCGTGCACAAGCACGTTACACCAGCTCACCGCTGACTTAAGCAGCGCTGGTATTGGAGTGCGGCAAGGAGCAACATTTTACTCAACGCTCACTTCTTGTCTGGGTTGTAAAAACCCATAATACCAGCGCTGTCTGTAAGTGAGCGGTGAGCATAAACTGCTCGTTAGCACCGCAGAGCCTCTAACGCAAAACTCGTAATCTAGGTGACAGAATAGTGAGTGGGGAGCTCCCTCCCATAGAAAGTAATGATACACTCTAGAATGGAGAGTCAAACAGGGAATAGTGAGAGGGAGATGCCTTCTATACAAAATAATGACTCTTCCTAGAATGGAGAGTCACACAGGGAATAGTGAGTGTGGAGCTGCCTCCCATATAAAGTTATGACTCTCTCTATAATGGAGAGTCACTCAGGGAATAGATAGCTGGAGCTGCCTCCCAAAGAAAGTAATGACTCTCTCTAGAATGGACAGTCAAACAGGGAATAGTGAGAGGGAGCTGCCTTCCATACAAAATAATGACTCTTCCTAGAATGGAGAGTCACACAGGGAATAGTGAGTGGGGAGTTGGCTCCCATATAAAGTTATGACTCTCTCTATAATGGAGAGTCACTCAGGGAATAGTGAGTGGGGAGTTTCCTCCCACAGAAAGTAATGACTCTCTCTAGAATGGAGAGTCACACAGGCAATAGTTAGCAGGAGCTGCCTCCCATAGAAAGTAATAACTCTCTCTAGAATGGTGAGTCACACAGGGAATAGTTAGTGGGAGCTGCCTCCCATACAAAGTAATGACTCTTTTTAAAATGCAGAGTCACAGAGGGATTAGTGAGTGGGGAGCTGCTTCCCATAGAAAGTAATAACTCTTTCTATAATGGAAAGTCACTCAGGGAATAGATAGCTGGAGCTGCCTCCCAAAGAAAGTAATGACTCTCTCTAGAATGGAGAGTCAAACAGGGAATAGTGAGAGGGAGCTGCCTTCCATACAAAATAATGACTCTTCCTAGAATGGAGAGTCACACAGGGAATAGTGAGTGGGGAGCTGCCTCCCATAGAAAGTTATGACTCTCTCTAGAATGGAGAGTCACTCAGGGAATAGTGAGTGGAGAGTTTCCTCCCACAGAAAGTAATGACTCTCTCTAGAATGGAGAGTCACAAAGGCAATATTTAGCGGGAGATACCTCCCATACAAAGTAACAACTCTCTCTAAAATGGACAGTCATACAGGGAATAGTTAGCGGGAGCTGCCTTCCATACAAAGTAATGACTCTCTCTAGAATGGAGAGTCACTCAGGGAATAGATATCTGGAGCTGCCTCCCAAAGAAAGTAATGACTCTCTCTAGAATGGAGAGTCAAACAGGGAATAGTGAGAGGGAGCTGCCTTCCATACAAAATAATGACTCTTCCTAGAATGGAGAGTCACACAGGGAATATTGAGTGGGGAGCTTCCTCACACAGAAAGTAATGATTCTCTCTAGAATGGAGAGTCACACAGGCAATAGTTTGCGGGAGCTGCCTCCCATAGAAAGTAATAACTCTCTAGAATGGTGAGTCACACAGGGAATAGTTAGTGGGAGCTTCCTCCCATACAAAGTAATGACTCTCTTTAAAATGCAGAGTCACACAAGGATTAGTGAGTGGGGAGCTGCCTCCCATAGAAAGCAATGACTCTCTATAATGGAGAGTCACACATAGACTAGGGAGTGGTGAGCTTCCCTCCATAGAAAGTAATGACTCTCTATAGAATGGAGAGTCACACAGGGAATAGTGAGTGGGGAGCTGCCTCCCATAGAAAGTAATGACTCTCTCTATAATGGAGAGTCATACACAGACTAGGGAGTGGTGAGCTTCCTTCCATAGAAAGTAATGACTCTTTATAGAATGGAGAGTCACACAGGGAATAGTGAGTGGGGAGCTGCCTCCCATAGAAAGTAATGACTCTCTCTAGAGTGGAGAGACACATAGGGCATATTGAATGGTGAGCTGCCTCTCATAGAAAGTAATGACTCTCTCTAGAATAGAGAGTCACACAGGAAATAGTTAGTGGGGAGCTGTCTCCCATAGAAAGTAATTAAACTCTCTAGAATGGAGGGTCACACCGGAATAGTGAGTAGGAGCTGCCTCTCATAGAAAGTAGTGACTCTTTCTCTAGAGTGGAGAGACACATAGATAATATTGAGTGGTGAGCTCTGCCTCCCATAGAAAGTAATGACTCTCTCTATAATGGAGAGCCACACAGGGAATAGTGAGTGGAGAGCTGCCTGCCATAGCAAGTAATGACTCTCTCTAGAAAGGAGAGTCACACAGTAAATAGTGAGTGGGAGCTGCCTCCCATTGAAAGTAGTGACTCTCTCTAGAATGTAGAGTCACACAGGCAATAGTGAGTGGGGAGCTGCCTTCCATAGAAAGTAATGACTCTCTCTAGAATGTAGAGTCACACAGGCAATAGTGAGTGGGGAGCTGCCTTCCACAGAAAGTAATGATTATTTCTAGAGTGGAGAGACACATAGGGAATATTGAGTGGTGAGCTGCCTGCCATAGCAAGTAATGACTCTCTCTAGAAAGGAGAGTCACACAGTAAATAGTGAGTGGGAGCTGCCTCCCATAAAAAGTAGTGACTCTCTCTAGAATGTAGAGTCACACAGGCAATAGTGAGTGGGGAGCTGCCTTCCATAGAAAGTAATGACTCTCTCTAGAATGGAGAGTCACACAGGGAATAGAATAGTGAGCTGGGAACTGCCTTGCATAGAAAGTAATGACTCTCTCTAGAATGGAGACACACAGGGAATAGTGAGTGGGGAGCTGCCCTGCATAGAATGTGATTAATCTCTTTAGAATGGAGAGTCATACAGGGAATAGTAATGACTCTCTCTAGAATGTAGATTGTAGAGTCACACAGGGAATAGTGAGAATGAGCTGCCTCCCATAGAAAGTAATAACTCTCCCTAGAGTGGAGAGACACATAGGGAATAGTGAGTGGTGAGCTGCCTCCCATAGAAAGTAATGACTCTTTCTAGAATGGAGAGTCACATAGGGAATAGTAAACTGGGAGCTGCCTCCCATAGAAAGTAACGACTCTCTCTAGAATGTAGAGTCACACAGGGAATAGTTAGTGGGGAGCTGTCTCCCATCGAAAGTAATGACTCTCTCTAGAATGGAGAGTCACATAGGGAATAGTGAATGGTGAGCTGCTTCCCATAGAAAGTGATGACTCTCTAGAATGGAGAGACACACAGGGAATAGTGAGTGGGGAACTGTCTCCAAAATAAAGTAATGACTCTCTCTAGAATGGAGAGTCACACAGGGAACAGTGAATGGTGAACTGCCTCCTATAGAAAGTGGTGACTCTCTCTAGAATAGAGAGACACACAGGGAATTGTGAGTGGGGGAGCTGTCTCCAATAGAAAGTAACGACTCTCTCCAGAATAGAGAGTCACACAGGGAATAGTGAGTGGGGAGCTGCCTCCAATAGAAATTAATGACTCTCTAAAATGGAGAATCACACATAGGATAGTGAGTGGTGGCAGGGGCACCTAGCACTAATAGTAACAGGTTTAAACAAATACAATTACAATTGTGCTGTTTTCCGCTCTCTTTACCTTCTGATTTAGTGATAACAAGATCTGCAAATCTACCTCATACTTTAGTGAATCAGCTTTATACTAACGCAGGATAGTTGCCTCAATGGAAAGTTTTTTGGTCACTGTGTTTATTAGTCAGTTTTAGTGTTTATCACTTGTCTATGAATCAGTTTGTGTATGAGCCAACAAGCGTATTATGTAAGATAGTCAGTGTGAGTCAGTCTGCATGTTGTGTATCAGTGCAAGGGGCGTATATATGCAGATTTATGCCTGTATTTGTTAATTATTATGTGTAGTATTGTTATATTCATTTATATGTGCAGATATATGCCTGTATTTGTTTACTATTATGTGTACTATTAATTTATATGTGCATATATATGCCTGTATTAGTTTATTATTATGTATATTATTGTTATATTCATTTATATGTGCGGATATATGCCTGTATTTGTTTATTATTATCTGTAATATTGTTATATTCATTTATATGTGCGTATATATGCCTCTATTAGTTTATTATTATGTATAGTATTGTTATATTCATTTATATGTGTGGATATATGTCTGTATTAGTTTATTATTATATATAGTATTGGTATAGTCATTTATATGTGCAGATACATGCCTGTATTAATTTATTATTATGTGCACTATTGTTATATTCATTTATATGTGCAGATATCTGCCTATATTAGCTTATTATTATGTGTACTTTTCATTTATATGTGCAGATATATGCCTGTAATAGTTGATTATTATATTAACTATTTTTATATTCATATATATTTACAGATTTAAGCCTTTATTAGTTTATTATTATGTGTGCAGTTGTTATATTAATTTATATGTGCAGATATATGACTGTATTAGTTTATTATAATGTGTACTATTGATATATTCATTTATATGTGCATATATGTGCCTGTATTAGTTTATTATTATGTGTACTATTGATATATTCATTCATATGTTTAGATATATGCCTGTATTAGTTTATTATTATGTGTACAATTGATATATCCATCTATATGTGTGGATATATGCCTGTATTAGTTTATTATTATGTGTATTATTTATATATTTATTTATATGTATATATATATATATATATATATATATATATATATATATACATATATGCCTGTATTAGTTTATTATTATGTGTACTATTTATATATTCATATATATGTGCAGATATATGCCTGTATTAGTTTATTATTATGTGTACTATTGATATATTCATCTATATGTGCGGATATATGCCTTTATTAGTTTATTATTATGTGTACTATTGATATATTAATCTATATGTACAGATTTATGCCTGTATTAGTTTATTATTATGTGTACTATTGATTTATTCATCTACAGTCTATATGTGCAGATATATGCCTGTATTAGTTTATAATTATGTATACTATTCATTTATATGTGCGCATATATGCCTATATTAGTTTATTATTATGTGTACTATTGTTATATTCAATTATATGTGCAGATACATAACTGTATTAGTTTATTATTATGTGTACTATTGATATATTCATCTATACAGTGGGGGGAAAAGTATGTGAGGAAATGTGATAAACATGTATGTATGAGCCTTTCCAGAAGTTTTGAGGCGAGGGGGAGTAGGGAAATAGGGTGGTGGTTGGATGGGGATGATGGATCAAGAGAAGATTTTTTGTTGGTGTTTAAGGGATGAGGGAATTATACCAGTGCTTAGGGAGAGATGAAAAATTTGTGTGAGGATAGGAGTAAGAGTAGGAGATAGGGAGGGCAGTCATTTTGAGAGGATGGGATCAAGGGAACAGGTCATGAGGTGAGAGGAGTATATGAGGGCAGAAACTTCTTCCTCAGTAGCAGGAGCAAAAAAGCAAAGTCTGTGGCTTTGTGGGTTTTGGACATTGGTGATGGTTGAGGGGGTTGGAGACTGATTGTGTGTTGATAGATAATTTAGTTTCTGATAGAATCTATTTTGCTGGTGAAGTGGTTGGCAAAATCTTGAGCTGAGAGAGAAGTGGAAATAGGAGGTGGGGGTGGGCAGCGAAGGGTGTTAAAATTGTAGAACAGACATTTTGGGTTTGAAGAAAGAGTAGAGATAAGAGTAGATAAGTAGTCCTGCTTGGAAAGGTTAAGGGCAGAATAGTAGGAGTTCAAGATGAACTTGTAATGAAGGAAGTACAGCCCCCTTTTTTCATATATCGACAGGCTGCGTGCCTGGCGAATCCATGCAGGCAGTTTCTCGTTGGTTTGTGTTTTAAATATCAGGGCCCCAGTCTGTGTGTGAGTTCTCCCACTGGACTACAGTAGAAGAAAGCCCAATCTTAAACTTAAATAAACCATAAACAACAAAGTCTTTCATAATTTGTGCTAAGGTTAACCATGTAAATAAGTATCCTGGGTGGTCCTTACTTTTTACTACCTTCTATTATAGATGCCCCTAATAAAGTATGTTACATGAAAAGTTCCCTCCCATGATGCACTCCTCTCCCTCTGCTTCCCTCTTACCTAGTACAAATGAGACGGGGATTAGCTCTGCATAGTTGTTACAATACATAGCCAGCTTCTCAAAGTGAATCCTCTGCTGCTCGCTCAGTAGGAACCTGCAGTGACACACAGTACAGAGAGTAGTCACACACAGTACAGAGAGTGGTCAAACACAGTACAGAGAGTGGTGGCACACAGTACAGATAGTGGAGACACAGTACAGAGAGTGGTGAAACACAGTACAGAGAGTGGAGACACAGTACAGAGAGTGGTGACACACAGTACAGAGAGTGGTGACACACAGTACAGAGAGTGGTGACACACAGTACAGAGAGTGATGAAACACAGTACAGAGAGTGGAGACACAGTACAGAGAGTGGTCACACACAGTACAGAGAGTGGTGACACACAGTACAGAGAGTGGTGACACACAGTACAGAGAGTGGTGACACACAGTACAGAGAGTGGTGACACACAGTACAGAGAGTGGTCACACACAGTACAGAGAATGGTCACACACAATACAGAGAGTGGTCACACACAGTACAGAGAGTGGTGACACACAGTACAGAGAGTGGTGACACACAGTACAGAGAGTGAGGACACACAGTACAGAGAGTGAGGACACACAGTACAGAGAGTGAGGACACACAGTACAGAGAGTGAGGACACACAGTACACAGTAACACAGTAACGTGCACACAGCTAGAGGGGATGTTAAAGTCATGTGACAGTAATGTGCACACAGCTAGACAGGATGGTAAAGTCATGTGACAGTAAAGTGCACAAAGCTAGTGAGGATAGAAAAGTCATGCGACAGTAACGTGCACACAGCTAGAGAGGATGGTAAAGTCATGTGACAGTAACGTGCAGACAGCTAGAGGGGATGGTAAAGTCATGTCACAGTAACGTGCACACAGCTAGAGAGGATGGTAAAGTCATGTGACAGTAACGTGCACACAGCTAGAGAGGATGGTAAAGTCATGTGACAGTAACGTGCACACAGCTAGAGAGGATGGCACAGAGATGTGACAGTAACGTGCACACAGCTAGAGAGGATGGCACAGAGATGTGACAGTAACGTACACACAGCTAGAGAGGATGGCACAGAGATGTGACAGTAACGTGCACACAGCTAGAGAGGATGGTAAAGTCATGTGACAGTAACGTGCACACAGCTAGAGAGGATGGTAAAGTCATGTCACAGTAACGTGCACACAGCTAGAGAGGATGGCACAGAGATGTGACAGTAACGTGCACACAGCTAGAGAGGATGGTAAAGTCATGTGACAGTAATGTGCAGACAGCTAGAGGGGATGGTAAAGTCATGTCACAGTAACGTGCACACAGCTAGAGAGGATGGTAAAGTCATGTGACAGTAACGTGCACACAGCTAGAGAGGATGGTAAAGTCATGTGACAGTAACGTACACACAGCTAGAGGGGATGGTAAAGTCATGTGACAGTAACGTGCACACAGCTAGAGAGGATGGTAAAGTCATGTAATAGTAACGTGCACACAGCTAGAGGGGATGGTAAAGTCATGCGACAGTAACGTGCACACAGCTAGAGAGGATGGTAAAGTCATGTAATAGTAACGTGCACACAGCTAGAGGGGATGGTAAAGTCATGCGACAGTAACGTGCACACAGCTAGAGGGGATGGTAAAGTCATGCGACAGTAACGTGCACACAGCTAGAGGGGATGGTAAAGTCATGTGACAGTAACGTGCACACAGCTAGAGAGGATGGTAAAGTCATGTGACAGTAACGTGCACACAGCTAGAGAGGATGGTAAAGTCATGTCACAGTAACGTGCAGACAGCTAGAGAGGATGGTATAGTCATGTGACAGTAACGTACACACAGCTAGAGAGGATGGTAAAGTCATGTGACAGTAACGTGCACACAGCTAGAGAGGATGGTAAAGTCATGTCACAGTAAAGTGCACACAGCTAGAGAGGATGGTAAAGTCATGTGACAGTAAAGTGCATACAGCTAGAGGGGATGGTAAAGTCATGCAACAGTAACGTACACACAGCTAGAGAGGATAGTAAAGTCATGTGACAGTAACGTGCACACAGCTAGAGGGGATGGTAAAGTCATGCAACAGTAACGTACACACAGCTAGAGAGGATAGTAAAGTCATGTGACAGTAACGTACACACAGCTAGAGAGGATGGTAAAGTCATGTGACAGTAAAGTGCATACAGCTAGAGGGGATGGTAAAGTCATGCAACAGTAACGTACACACAGCTAGAGAGGATAGTAAAGTCATGTGACAGTAACGTACACACAGCTAGAGGGGATGGTAAAGTCATGCGACAGTAACGTGCACACAGCTAGAGAGGATGGTAAAGTCATGTCACAGTAACGTGCACACAGCTAGAGGGGATGGTAAAGTCATGCGACAGTAACGTGCACACAGCTAGAGAGGATGGTAAAGTCATGTGACAGTAACGTGCACACAGCTAGAGAGCATGGCACAGAGATGTGACAGTAACGTGCAGACAGCTAGAGAGGATGGTAAAGTCAAGTGACAGTAAATTGCACACAGCTAGAGAGGATGGCACAGAGATGTGACAGTAACGTGCACACAGCTAGAGAGGATGGTAAAGTCATGTGACAGTAACGTGCACACACCTAGAGAGGATGGTAAAGTCATGTGACAGTAACGTGCACACAGCTAGAGAGGATGGTAAAGTCATGTGACAGTAACGTGCACACACCTAGAGAGGATGGTAAAGTCATTTTACAGTAAAGTGCACAAAACTAGAGAGGATGGTAAAGTCATGTGACAGTAACGTGCACACAGCTAGAGAGGATGGTATAGTCATGTGACAGTACAGTGCACACAGGTAGAGAGGATGGTAAAGTCATGTGACAGTAACGTGCACACAGCTAGAGAGGATGGTAAAGTCATGTGACAGTAACGTGCACACAGCTAGAGAGGATGGTAAAGTCATGTGACAGTAACGTGCACACAGCTAGAGGGGATGGTAAAGTCATTTTACAGTAAAGTGCACAAAACTAGAGAGGATGGTAAAGTCATGTGACAGTAACATGCACACAGCTAGAGAGGATGGTAAAGTCATGTGACAGTAACGTGCACACAGCTAGAGAGGATGGTAAAGCCATGTGACAGTAACATGCACACAGCTAGAGGGGATGTGAAAGTCATGTGACAGTAAAGTGCACACAGCTAGAGAGGATGGCACAGAGCTGTGACAGTAACGTTCACACAGCTAGAGAGGATGGCACAGAGCTGTGACAGTAACGTGCACACAGCTAAAGAGGATGGTAAAGTCATGTAACAGTAACGTGCACACAGCTAGAGGGGATGGCACAGAGATGTGACAGTAACGTGCACACAGCTAGAGGGGATGGCACAGAGATGTGACAGTAAAGTGCACACAGCTAGAGAGGATGGTAAAGTCATGTGACAGTAACGTGCACACAGCTAGAGGGGATGGTAAAGTCATGTGACAGTAACGTGCACACGGCTAGAGAGGATGGTAAAGTCATTTGACAGTAACGTACACACAGCTAGAGGGGATGGTAAAGTCATGTGACAGTAACGTACACACAGCTAGAGGGGATGGTAAAGTCATGTGACAGTAACGTTTACACAGCTAGAGAGGATGGTAAAGTCATGTGACAGTAACGTGCACACAGCTAGAGAGGATGGTAAAGTCATGTGACAGTAACATGCACACAGCTAGAGAGGATGGTAAAGTCATGTGACAGTAACGTGCACACAACTAGAGAGGATGGTAAAGTCATGTGACAGTAACGTACACACAGCTAGAGAGGATGGTAAAGTCATGTGACAGTAACGTACACACAGCTAGAGGGGATGGTAAAGTCATGTTACAGTAAAGTGCACACAACTAGAGAGGATGGTAAAGTCATGTGACAGTAACATGCACACAGCTAGAGAGGATGGTAAAGTCATGTGACAGTAACGTGCACACAGCTAGAGGGGATAGTAAAGTCATGTGACAGTAACGTGCACACAGCTAGAGAGGATGGTAAAGTCATTTTACAGTAAAGTGCACACAGCTAGAGAGGATGGTAAAGTCATGTGACAGTAACGTACACACAGCTAGAGAGGATGGTAAAGTCATGTGACAGTAACGTACACACAGCTAGAGAGGATGGTAAAGTCATGTGACAGTAACGTACACACAGCTAGAGGGGATGGTAAAGTCATGTGACAGTAACGTGCACACAGCTAGAGAGGATGGTATAGTCATGTGACAGTAACGTACACACAGCTA
This sequence comes from Bombina bombina, assembly GCF_027579735.1. Taxonomy (NCBI): domain Eukaryota; kingdom Metazoa; phylum Chordata; class Amphibia; order Anura; family Bombinatoridae; genus Bombina; species Bombina bombina. Next base: position 183,290,037 of record NC_069505.1, read on the forward strand.
GAGGGGATGGTAAAGTCATGTGACAGTAACGTGCCCACAGCTAGAGAGGATGGTAAAGTCATGTGACAGTAACGTGCACACAGCTAGAGAGGATGGTAAAGTCATGTGACAGTAAAGTGCACACAACTAGAGAGGATGGTAAAGTCATGTGACAGTAACGTACACACAGCTAGAGGGGATGGTAAAGTCATGTGACAGTAACGTGCACACAGCTAGAGAGGATGGTATAGTCATGTGACAGTAACGTGCACACAGCTAAAGAGGATGGTAAAGTCATTTTACAGTAAAGTGCACACAGCTAGAGAGGATGGTAAAGTCATGTGACAGTAACGTGCACACAGCTAGAGAGGATGGCAAAATCATATGACAGTAAAGTGCACACAGCTAGAGAGGATGGTAAAGTCATGTGACAGTAACGTGCACACAGCTAGAGAGGATGGTAAAGTCATTTTACAGTAAAGTGCACACAGCTAGAGAGGATGGTAAAGTCATGTGACAGTAACGTACACACAGCTAGAGGGGATGGTAAAGTCATGTGACAGTAACGTGCACACAGCTAGAGAGGATGGTATAGTCATGTGACAGTAAAGTGCACACAGCTAGAGAGGATGGTAAAGTAATTTGACAGTAACGTGCACACAGCTAGAGAGGATGGTAAAGTCATGTGACAGTAACGTGCACACAGCTAGAGAGGATGGTAAAGTCATGTGACAGTAACGTGCACACAGCTAGAGAGGATGGTAAAGTCATGTGACAGTAACGTGCACACAGAGCTAGAGGGGATGGTAAAGTCATTTTACAGTAAAGTGCACACATCTAGAGAGGATGGTAAAGTCATGTGACAGTAACGTACACACAGCTAGAGGGGATGGTAAAGTCATGTGACAGTAACGTGCACACAGCTAGAGAGGATGGTATAGTCATGTGACAGTAAAGTGCACACAACTAGAGAGGATGGTAAAGTCATGTGACAGTAACGTGCACACAGCTAGAGAGGATGGTATAGTCATGTGACAGTAAAGTGCACACAGCTAGAGAGGATGGTAAAGTCATGTGACAGTAACGTGCACACAGCTAGAGAGGATGGTAAAGTCATGTGATAGTAACGTGCACACAGCTAGAGAGGATGGTAAAATCATGTGACAGTAACGTGCACACAGCTAGAGAGGATGGTAAAGTTATGTTACAGTAACGTGCACACAGCTAGAGAGGATGGTAAAGTCATGTGACAGTAATGTGCATACAGCTAGAGAGGATGGTAAAGTCATGTGACAGTAAAGTGCATACAGTTAAAGGGGATGGTAAAGTCATGTGACAGCAACGTGCACACAGCTAGAGAGGATGGTAAAGTCATGTGACAGTAACGTACACACAGCTAGAGGGGATGGGAGAGTGAGGACACACAGTACACAGTAACACAGTAACACAGTAACGTGCACACAGCTAGAGGGGATGTTAAAGTCATGTGACAGTAATGTGCACACAGCTAGACAGGATGGTAAAGTCATGTGACAGTAAAGTGCACAAAGCTAGTGAGGATAGAAAAGTCATGCGACAGTAACGTGCACACAGCTAGAGAGGATGGTAAAGTCATGTGACAGTAACGTGCAGACAGCTAGAGGGGATGGTAAAGTCATGTCACAGTAACGTGCACACAGCTAGAGAGGATGGTTAATTCATGTGACAGTAACGTGCACACAGCTAGAGAGGATGGTAAAGTCATGTGACAGTAACGTGCACACAGCTAGAGAGGATGGCACAGAGATGTGACAGTAACGTGCACACAGCTAGAGAGGATGGCACAGAGATGTGACAGTAACGTACACACAGCTAGAGAGGATGGCACAGAGATGTGACAGTAACGTGCACACAGCTAGAGAGGATGGTAAAGTCATGTGACAGTAACGTGCACACAGCTAGAGAGAATGGTAAAGTCATGTCACAGTAACGTGCACACAGCTAGAGAGGATGGCACAGAGATGTGACAGTAACGTGCACACAGCTAGAGAGGATGGTAAAGTCATGTGACAGTAACGTGCAGACAGCTAGAGGGGATGGTAAAGTCATGTCACAGTAACGTGCACACAGCTAGAGAGGATGGTAAAGTCATGTGACAGTAACGTGCACACAGCTAGAGAGGATGGTAAAGTCATGTAATAGTAACGTGCACACAGCTAGAGGGGATGGTAAAGTCATGCGACAGTAACGTGCACACAGCTAGAGGGGATGGTAAAGTCATGCGACAGTAACGTGCACACAGCTAGAGGGGATGGTAAAGTCATGTGACAGTAACGTGCACACAGCTAGAGAGGATGGTAAAGTCATGTGACAGTAACGTGCACACAGCTAGAGAGGATGGTAAAGTCATGTCACAGTAACGTGCAGACAGCTAGAGAGGATGGTATAGTCATGTGACAGTAACGTACACACAGCTAGAGAGGATGGTAAAGTCATGTGACAGTAACGTGCACACAGCTAGAGAGGATGGTAAAGTCATGTCACAGTAAAGTGCACACAGCTAGAGAGGATGGTAAAGTCATGTGACAGTAAAGTGCATACAGCTAGAGGGGATGGTAAAGTCATGCAACAGTAACGTACACACAGCTAGAGAGGATAGTAAAGTCATGTGACAGTAACGTGCACACAGCTAGAGGGGATGGTAAAGTCATGCAACAGTAACGTACACACAGCTAGAGAGGATAGTAAAGTCATGTGACAGTAACGTACACACAGCTAGAGAGGATGGTAAAGTCATGTGACAGTAAAGTGCATACAGCTAGAGGGGATGGTAAAGTCATGCAACAGTAACGTACACACAGCTAGAGAGGATAGTAAAGTCATGTGACAGTAACGTACACACAGCTAGAGGGGATGGTAAAGTCATGCGACAGTAACGTGCACACAGCTAGAGAGGATGGTAAAGTCATGTCACAGTAACGTGCACACAGCTAGAGGGGATGGTAAAGTCATGCGACAGTAACGTGCACACAGCTAGAGAGGATGGTAAAGTCATGTGACAGTAACGTGCACACAGCTAGAGAGCATGGCACAGAGATGTGACAGTAACGTGCAGACAGCTAGAGAGGATGGTAAAGTCAAGTGACAGTAAATTGCACACAGCTAGAGAGGATGGCACAGAGATGTGACAGTAACGTGCACACAGCTAGAGAGGATGGTAAAGTCATGTGACAGTAACGTGCACACACCTAGAGAGGATGGTAAAGTCATGTGACAGTAACGTGCACACAGCTAGAGAGGATGGTAAAGTCATGTGACAGTAACGTGCACACACCTAGAGAGGATGGTAAAGTCATTTTACAGTAAAGTGCACAAAACTAGAGAGGATGGTAAAGTCATGTGACAGTAACGTGCACACAGCTAGAGAGGATGGTATAGTCATGTGACAGTACAGTGCACACAGGTAGAGAGGATGGTAAAGTCATGTGACAGTAACGTGCACACAGCTAGAGAGGATGGTAAAGTCATGTGACAGTAACGTGCACACAGCTAGAGAGGATGGTAAAGTCATGTGACAGTAACGTGCACACAGCTAGAGAGGATGGTAAAGTCATTTTACAGTAAAGTGCACAAAACTAGAGAGGATGGTAAAGACATGTGACAGTAACATGCACACAGCTAGAGAGGATGGTAAAGTCATGTGACAGTAACGTGCACACAGCTAGAGAGGATGGTAAAGCCATGTGACAGTAACATGCACACAGCTAGAGGGGATGTGAAAGTCATGTGACAGTAAAGTGCACACAGCTAGAGAGGATGGCACAGAGCTGTGACAGTAACGTTCACACAGCTAGAGAGGATGGCACAGAGCTGTGACAGTAACGTGCACACAGCTAAAGAGGATGGTAAAGTCATGTGACAGTAACGTGCACACAGCTAGAGGGGATGGCACAGAGATGTGACAGTAACGTGCACACAGCTAGAGGGGATGGTAAAGTCATGTGACAGTAACGTGCACACGGCTAGAGAGGATGGTAAAGTCATTTGACAGTAACGTACACACAGCTAGAGGGGATGGTAAAGTCATGTGACAGTAACGTACACACAGCTAGAGGGGATGGTAAAGTCATGTGACAGTAACGTTTACACAGCTAGAGAGGATGGTAAAGTCATGTGACAGTAACGTGCACACAGCTAGAGAGGATGGTAAAGTCATGTGACAGTAACGTGCACACAGCTAGAGAGGATGGTAAAGTCATGTGACAGTAACGTGCACACAACTAGAGAGGATGGTAAAGTCATGTGACAGTAACGTACACACAGCTAGAGAGGATGGTAAAGTCATGTGACAGTAACGTACACACAGCTAGAGGGGATGGTAAAGTCATGTTACAGTAAAGTGCACACAACTAGAGAGGATGGTAAAGTCATGTGACAGTAACATGCACACAGCTAGAGAGGATGGTAAAGTCATGTGACAGTAACGTGCACACAGCTAGAGGGGATAGTAAAGTCATGTGACAGTAACGTGCACACAGCTAGAGAGGATGGTAAAGTCATTTTACAGTAAAGTGCACACAGCTAGAGAGGATGGTAAAGTCATGTGACAGTAACGTACACACAGCTAGAGAGGATGGTAAAGTCATGTGACAGTAACGTACACACAGCTAGAGAGGATGGTAAAGTCATGTGACAGTAACGTACACACAGCTAGAGGGGATGGTAAAGTCATGTGACAGTAACGTGCACACAGCTAGAGAGGATGGTAAAGTCATGTGACAGTAACGTACACACAGCTAGAGGGGATGGTAAAGTCATGTGACAGTAACGTGCACACAGCTAGAGAGGATGGTAAAGTCATGTGACAGTAACGTGCACACAGCTAGAGAGGATGGTAAAGTCATGTGACAGTAAAGTGCACACAACTAGAGAGGATGGTAAAGTCATGTGACAGTAACGTACACACAGCTAGAGGGGATGGTAAAGTCATGTGACAGTAACGTGCACACAGCTAGAGAGGATGGTATAGTCATGTGACAGTAACGTGCACACAGCTAAAGAGGATGGTAAAGTCATTTTACAGTAAAGTGCACACAGCTAGAGAGGATGGTAAAGTCATGTGACAGTAACGTGCACACAGCTAGAGAGGATGGCAAAATCATATGACAGTAAAGTGCACACAGCTAGAGAGGATGGTAAAGTCATGTGACAGTAACGTGCACACAGCTAGAGAGGATGGTAAAGTCATTTTACAGTAAAGTGCACACAGCTAGAGAGGATGGTAAAGTCATGTGACAGTAACGTACACACAGCTAGAGGGGATGGTAAAGTCATGTGACAGTAACGTGCACACAGCTAGAGAGGATGGTATAGTCATGTGACAGTAAAGTGCACACAGCTAGAGAGGATGGTAAAGTAATTTGACAGTAACGTGCACACAGCTAGAGAGGATGGTAAAGTCATGTGACAGTAACGTGCACACAGCTAGAGAGGATGGTAAAGTCATGTGACAGTAACGTGCACACAGCTAGAGAGGATGGTAAAGTCATGTGACAGTAACGTGCACACAGAGCTAGAGGGGATGGTAAAGTCATTTTACAGTAAAGTGCACACATCTAGAGAGGATGGTAAAGTCATGTGACAGTAACGTACACACAGCTAGAGGGGATGGTAAAGTCATGTGACAGTAACGTGCACACAGCTAGAGAGGATGGTATAGTCATGTGACAGTAAAGTGCACACAGCTAGAGAGGATGGTAAAGTCATGTGACAGTAACGTGCACACAGCTAGAGAGGATGGTATAGTCATGTGACAGTAAAGTGCACACAGCTAGAGAGGATGGTAAAGTAATTTGACAGTAACGTGCACACAGCTAGAGAGGATGGTAAAGTCATGTGACAGTAACGTGCACACAGCTAGAGAGGATGGTATAGTCATGTGACAGTAAAGTGCACACAACTAGAGAGGATGGTAAAGTCATGTGACAGTAACGTGCACACAGCTAGAGAGGATGGTAAAGTCATGTGACAGTAACGTGCACACAGCTAGAGAGGATGGTAAAGTCATGTGATAGTAACGTGCACACAGCTAGAGAGGATGGTAAAATCATGTGACAGTAACGTGCACACAGCTAGAGAGGATGGTAAAGTTATGTTACAGTAACGTGCACACAGCTAGAGAGGATGGTAAAGTCATGTGACAGTAATGTGCATACAGCTAGAGAGGATGGTAAAGTCATGTGACAGTAAAGTGCATACAGTTAAAGGGGATGGTAAAGTCATGTGACAGCAACGTGCACACAGCTAGAGAGGATGGTAAAGTCATGTGACAGTAACGTACACACAGCTAGAGGGGATGGTAAAGTCATGTGACAGTAACGTGCACACAGCTAGAGAGGATGGTAAAGTCATGTGACAGTAACGTGCACACAGCTAGAGAGGATGGTAAAGTCATGTGACAGTAACGTGCACACAGCTAGAGGGGATGGTAAAGTCATGTGACAGTAACGTGCACACAGCTAGAGGGGATGGTAAAGTCATGTGACAGTAAAGTGCACACAACTAGAGCGGATGGTAAAGTCATGTGACAGTAACGTGCACACAGCTAGAGAGGATGGTAAAGTCATGTGACAGTAAAGTGCACACAGCTAGAGAGGATGGTATAGTCATGTGACAGTAACGTGCACACAGCTAGAGAGGATGGCACAGAGATGTGACAGTAACGTTCACACAACTAGAGAGGATGGTAAAGTCATGTGACAGTAACGTGCACACAGCTAGAGAGGATGGTATAGTCATGTGACAGTAAAGTGCACACAGCTAGAGAGGATGGTAAAGTAATTTGACAGTAACGTGCACACAGCTAGAGAGGATGGTAAAGTCATGTGACAGTAACGTGCACACAGCTAGAGAGGATGGTAAAGTCATGTGACAGTAACGTGCACACAGCTAGAGAGGATGGTAAAGTCATGTGACAGTAACGTGCACACAGAGCTAGAGGGGATGGTAAAGTCATTTTACAGTAAAGTGCACACATCTAGAGAGGATGGTAAAGTCATGTGACAGTAACGTACACACAGCTAGAGGGGATGGTAAAGTCATGTGACAGTAACGTGCACACAGCTAGAGAGGATGGTATAGTCATGTGACAGTAAAGTGCACACAACTAGAGAGGATGGTAAAGTCATGTGACAGTAACGTGCACACAGCTAGAGAGGATGGTATAGTCATGTGACAGTAAAGTGCACACAGCTAGAGAGGATGGTAAAGTAATTTGACAGTAACGTGCACACAGCTAGACAGGATGGTAAAGTCATGTGACAGTAACATGCACACAGCTAGAGAGGATGGTATAGTCATGTGACAGTAAAGTGCACACAACTAGAGAGGATGGTAAAGTCATGTGACAGTAACGTGCACACAGCTAGAGAGGATGGTAAAGTCATGTGACAGTAACGTGCACACAGCTAGAGAGGATGGTAAAGTCATGTGATAGTAACGTGCACACAGCTAGAGAAGATGGTAAAATCATGTGACAGTAACGTGCACACAGCTAGAGAGGATGGTAAAGTTATGTTACAGTAACGTGCACACAGCTAGAGAGGATGGTAAAGTCATGTGACAGTAATGTGCATACAGCTAGAGAGGATGGTAAAGTCATGTGACAGTAAAGTGCATACAGTTAAAGGGGATGGTAAAGTCATGTGACAGCAACGTGCACACAGCTAGAGAGGATGGTAAAGTCATGTGACAGTAACGTACACACAGCTAGAGGGGATGGTAAAGTCATGTGACAGTAACGTGCACACAGCTAGAGAGGATGGTAAAGTCATGTGACAGTAACGTGCACACAGCTAGAGAGGATGGTAAAGTCATGTGACAGTAACGTGCACACAGCTAGAGGGGATGGTAAAGTCATGTGACAGTAACGTGCACACAGCTAGAGGGGATGGTAAAGTCATGTGACAGTAAAGTGCACACAACTAGAGCGGATGGTAAAGTCATGTGACAGTAACGTGCACACAGCTAGAGAGGATGGTAAAGTCATGTGACAGTAAAGTGCACACAGCTAGAGAGGATGGTATAGTCATGTGACAGTAACGTGCACACAGCTAGAGAGGATGGCACAGAGATGTGACAGTAACGTTCACACAACTAGAGAAGATGGTAAAGTCATGTGACAGTAACGTGCACACAGCTAGAGAGGATGGTAAAGTCATGTGACAGTAACGTGCACACAGCTAGAGAGGATGGCACAGAGATGTGACAGTAACGTGTACACAGCAAGAGAGGATGGTAAAGTCATGTTACAGTAACGTGCACACAGCTAGAGGGGATGGTAAAGTCATGTTACAGTAACGTGCACCACACCCCCCAACTGTCCCGATTTTCGCGGGACAGTCCCGATTTTAGGGGTCTGTCCCTCTGTCCCGCGTTGCTAGCCATCTGTCCCGATTTGCCCCAGGCATTTAAATTTTTTTTTTTTTTTTTTTTTTTTTTAAATTCTGTTTTGCCCATACTAAGCAGCTGGCTTTGCTCTCACAGGGTTAGATACCTGTTAGATTCCCTGTGGAAAAGGAATGGTGTGTGGGTTAAGCAGGAGTAAGAAGGCTGTATACACTCTGACCACGGGTAATGGTGACCTCTCTAACCTACCTCTGGTAGTGATGATGTCTAACCCCTGGTGATAATACTAGCATGCCTTCAGTTTTATACAATGAGCACTGCTAATACCAGGGTAACGAACAGTGTAACGAACAGTGGCAGCTGCAGACTGCCAGCTAATGTGCTTGCCAACCCCAGGACCCCATACAATGAATTACAGATACCCATATATGATGTAGTGTGTGTGTCTATCTGTATCCATAACTGTGTGTGTGTATCTGTATGTATAAGTTTATGCTATTTAGTGTGTGTGTGTGTGTCTGCATGTATAAATGTAAGCTATGTAGTGTGTGTATGTGTATCTGCATGTGTAAGTGTATGCTTTGTAGTGTGAGTGTGTCTGCATGTATAAGTGTATGCTATGTAGTGTGAGTGTGTCTGCATGTATAAGTGTATGCTATGTAGTGTGAGTGTATCTGTATGTATAAGTGTATGCTATGTAGTGTGAGTGTGTCTGCATGTATAAGTGTATGCTATGCAGTGTGTGTATCTGCATGTGTAAGTGTATGCTGCATGTATAAGTGTATGCTATGTAGAGTGTGTGTATCTGCATGTGTAAGTGTATACTATGTAGTGTCTGTGTATCTGCATGTATAAGTGTATGCTGCATGTATAAGTGTATGCTATGTAGTGAGTGTGTATCTGCATGTATAAGTGTATGCTATGTAGTGTGTGTGTATCTGCATGTATAAGTGTATGCTATGTAGTGTGTGTGTATCTGCATGTGTAAGTGTATACTATGTAGTGTCTGTGTATCTGCATGTATAAGTGTATGCTTCATGTATAAGTGTATGCTATGTAGTGAGTGTGTATCTGCATGTATAAGTGTATGCTATGTAGTGTGTGTGTATCTGCATGTATAAGTGTATGCTATGTAGTGTGTGTGTATCTGCATGTATAAGTGTATGCTATGTAGTGTGTGTGTATCTGCATGTATAAGTGTATGCTATGTAGTGTGTATGTATCTGCATGTATAAGTGTATGCTATGTAGTGTGTGTGTATCTGCATGTATAAGTGTATGCTATGTAGTGTGTATGTATCTGCATGTATAAGTGTAAGCTATGTAGTGTGTGTGTATCTGCATGTATAAGTGTATGCTATGTAGTGTGTGTGTATCTGTATGTATAAGTGTGTGTGTGTGTATCTGCATGTATAAGTGTATGCTATGTAGTGTGTGTGTATCTGCATGTGTAAGTGTATGCTATGTAGTGTGTGTGTATGTATCTGCATGTGTAAGTGTATGCTATGTAGTGTGTGTGTGTGTGTGTGTGTGTGTATCTGCATGTATAAGTGTATGCTATGTAGTGTGTGTGTATCTGCATGTGTAAGTGTATGCTATGTAGTGTGTGTGTATCTGCATGTATAAGTGTATGCTATGTAGTGTGTGTGTGTGTATCTGCATGTGTAAGTGTATGCTATGTAGTGTGTGTGTATGTATCTGCATGTGTAAGTGTATGCTATGTAGTGTGTGTGTGTGTGTGTGTGTATCTGCATGTATAAGTGTATGCTATGTAGTGTGTGTGTATCTGCATGTGTAAGTGTATGCTATGTAGTGTGTGTATATGCATGTATAAGTGTATGCTATGTATTGTGTGTGTATCTGCATGTATAAGTGTATGCTATGTAGTGTGTGTATCTGCATGTATAAGTGTATGCTATGTAGTGTGTGTGTATGCATGTATAAGTGTATGCTATGTAGTGTGTGTGTATGCATGTATAAGTGTATGCTATGTAGTGTGTGTATCTGCATGTATAAGTGTATGCTATGTAGTGTGTGTGTATGCATGTATAAGTGTATGCTATGTAGTGTGTGTATCTGCATGTATAAGTGTATGCTATGTAGTGTGTGTATATGCATGTATAAGTGTATGCTATGTAGTGTGTGTGTATCTGCATGTGTAAGTGTATGCTATGTAGTGTGTGTATCTGCATGTATAAGTGTATGCTATGTAGTGTGTGTGTGTGTAACTGCATGTATAAGTGTATGCTATGTAGTGTGTGTGTATCTGCATGTGTAAGTGTATGCTATGTAGCGTGCTACTGTGCATTTTTGCTGACTTTAAAGGCCAGAATCTAGAATATTAATGGGGAATGCAGAGAGTAGTTTTAAAGAATTTATTAATAAATGTGCAATTAAGATAAAAATATTTAGCAATGTCTTTGCAAAGGCTAATTAAATACAGCGCTCACATAGCCATACTAGTGGTTTGAGCTTGTGTTTGATTTGCTGCCTAAGTGTATTAAAATATATGACTTTATTTAGAATTTTATTTTTATTACTTTGGTCTTATGATTTTTTTAAGCCCCGCCCACCACATTTCAATCTTTTTTTGCCGGGGGGGTCCCTCTTTTTATTTTTTAAATGTTGGGAGGTATGACGTGCACACAGCTAGAGAGGATGGCACAGAGATGTGACAGTAACGTGCACACAGCTAGAGAGGATGGCACAGAGATGTGACAGTAACGTGCACACAGCTAGAGAGGATGGTAAAGTAATTTTACAGTAAAGTGCACACAGCTAGAGGGGATGGTAAAGTCATGTGACAGTAACGTGCACACAGCTAAAGAGGATGGTAAAGTCATTTTACAGTAAAGTGCACACAGCTAGAGAGGATGGTAAAGTCATGTGACAGTAACGTACACACAGCTAGAGGGGATGGCACAGAGATGTGACAGTAACGTGCACACAGCTAGAGAGGATAGTAAAATCATGTGACAATAACGTGCACACAGCTAGAGAGGATAGTAAAATCATGTGACAATAACGTGCACACAGCTAGAGAGGATGGTAAAGTCATGTGACAGTAACGTGCACACAGCTAGAGGGGATGGTCAAGTCATTTTACAGTAAAGTGCACACAGCTAGAGAGGATGGTAAAATCATGTGACAGTAACGTGCACGCAGCTAGAGAGGATGGTAAAGTCATGTGACAGTAACGTACACACAGCTAGAGGGGATGGTAAAGTCATGTGACAGTAACGTGCACACAGCTAGAGAGGATGGTAAAGTCATTTTACAGTAAAGTGCACACAGCTAGAGAGGATGGTAAAGTCATGTGACAGTAACGTACACACAGCTAGAGGGGATGGTAAAGTCATGTGACAGTAAAGTGCACACAGCTAGAGAGGATGGTAAAGTCATGTGACAGTAACGTACACACAGCTAGAGAGGATGGCACAGAGATGTGACAGTAACGTGCACACAGCTAGAGAGGATGGTAAAGTAATTTGACAGTAACGTGCACACAGCTAGAGAGGATGGTAAAGTCATGTGACAGTAACGTGCACACAGCTAGAGAGGATGGTAAAGTCATGTGACAGTAACGTGCACACAGCTAGAGAGGATGGTAAAGTCATGTGACAGTAAAGTGCACACAGCTAGAGAGGATGGTATAGTCATGAGACAGTAACGTGCACACAGCTAGAGAGGATGGTAAAGTCATGTTACAGTAACGTGCACACAGCTAGAGAGGATGGTAAAGTCATTTTACAGTAAAGTGCACACAGCTAGAGAGGATGGTAAAGTCATGTGACAGTAACATACACACAGCTAGAGGGGATGGTAAAGTCATGTGACAGTAACGTGCACACAGCTAGAGAGGATGGTATAGTCATGTGACAGTAAAGTGCACACAACTAGAGAGGATGGTAAAGTCATGTGACAGTAAAGTACACACAGCTAGAGGGGATGGTAAAGTCATGTGACAGTAACGTGCACACAGCTAGAGAGGATGGTATAGTCATGTGACAGTAAAGTGCACACAACTAGAGAGGATGGTAAAGTCATGTGACAGTAACGTGCACACAGCTAGAGAGGATGGTAAAGTCATGTTACAGTAACGTGCACACAGCTAGAGAGGATGGTAAAGTCATTTTACAGTAAAGTGCACACAGCTAGAGAGGATGGTAAAGTCATGTGACAGTAACGTACACACAGCTAGAGGGGATGGTAAAGTCATGTGACAGTAACATACACACAGCTAGAGAGGATGGTAAAGTCATGTGACAGTAACGTACACACAGCTAGAGGGGATGGTAAAGTCATGTGACAGTAATGTGCACACAGCTAGAGAGGATGGTAAAGTCATTTTACAGTAAAGTGCACACAGCTAGAGAGGATGGTAAAGTCATGTGACAGTAACGTACACACAGCTAGAGAGGATGGTAAAGTCATTTTACAGTAACGTGCACACAGCTAGAGAGGATGGTAAAGTCATGTGACAGTAACGTACACACAGCTAGAGGGGATGGTAAAGTCATGTGACAGTAACGTGCACACAGCTAGAGAGGATGGTATAGTCATGTGACAGTAAAGTGCACACAACTAGAGAGGATGGTAAAGTCATGTGACAGTAACGTACACACAGCTAGAGAGGATGGTAAAGTCAAGTGACAGTAACGTACACACAGCTAGAGGGGATGGTAAAGTCATGTGACAGTAACGTGCACACTGCTAGAGAGGATGGCACAGAGATATGACAGTAACGTGCACACAGCTAGAGAGGATGGTAAAGTCATGTGACAGTAACGTGCACACAGCTAGTGAGGATATTAAAGTCATGTGACAGTAACGTGCACACAGCTAGAGAGGATGGCACAGAGATGTGACAGTAACGTGCACACATCTAGAGAGGATGGTAAAGTCATGTGTCAGTAAAGTGCACACAGCTAGAGAGGATGGTAAAGTCATGTGACAGTAATGTGCACACAGCTAGAGGGGCTGATAAAGTCATGTGACAGTAACGTGCACACTGCTAGAGAGGATGGCACAGAGATATGACAGTAACGTGCACACAGCTAGAGAGGATGGTAAAGTCATGTGACAGTAACGTGCACACAGCTAGTGAGGATATTAAAGTCATGTGACAGTAACGTGCACACAGCTAGAGAGGATGGCACAGAGATGTGACAGTAACGTGCACACATCTAGAGAGGATGGTATAGTCATGTGTCAGTAAAGTGCACACAGCTAGAGAGGATGGTAAATTCATGTGACAGTAACGTGCACACAGCTAGAGAGGATGGCACAGAAATGTGACAGTAACGTGCACACATCTAGAGAGGATGGTAAAGTCATGTGTCAGTAACGTGCACACAGCTAGAGAGGATGGTAAAGTCATGTGACAGTAACGTGCACACAGCTAGAGAGGATGGTAAAGTCATGTGACAGTAACGTGCACACAGCTAGTGAGGATAGTAAAGTCATGTGACAGTAACGTGCACACAGCTAGAGAGGATGGTAAAATCATGTGACAGTAACGTGCACACAGCTAGAGAGGATGGCACAGAGATGTGACAGTAAAGTGCAAACAGCTAGAGGGGATGGTAAAGTCATGTGACAGTAATGTGCACACAGCTAGAGAGGATGGCACAGAGATGTTACAGTAACGTGCACAAAGCTAGAGAGGATGGTAGATAGTGATGTCGCGAACCTTAAAATTTCGGTTCGCTAACGGCGGACTCGAACTTCCGCTAGAACCGCCATTGACTTCAATAGGCAGGCGAACTTTAAAACCCACAAGGACTCTTTCTGGCCACAATAGTGATGGAAAAGTTGTTTCAAGGGGATTAACACCTGGACTGTGGCATGCCGGAGGGGGATCCATGGCAAAACTTCCACGGAAAATTACATAGTTGATGCAGAGTCTGGTTTTAACCCATAAATGGCCTAAATCACCTAACATTCCTAAATTGTTTGAAATAACGTGCTTTAAAACATCAGGTATGATGTTGTATCGATCAGGTAGTGTAAGGGTTACGCCCGCATCAAAGTGACAGACCAAACTCCCCGTGTAACGCACCGCAAACAACCGCAAACAGTCCATTTGCACAACCACGAGATAGATAGATACATAGATTACATAGATCAATAGATGCAATATACATATAATAGATACAAATTACATAGATCAATAGATGCAATATACATTTGATAGATACAAATTACATAGATCAATAGATGCAATATACATTTGATAGATACAAATTACATAGATCAATAGATGCAATATACATTTGATAGATACGAATTACAAAGATCAATAGATGCAATATATATTTGATAGATACGATTGATAGTTAGATAGATTCGATAGATAAATAGATAGATTTGATAGATATATAATTTCCCTGACAGAGTATAACAATAAGACATGCGGTCTGGGACCCGTGGTGTGTTAAGTAGTACTATTCTTAGCAGTTTACTACCTGTTACTCCCCCTATTGGGGGAGGTCTATATGGCCTGCATTTTTGGAACAGGGAGATGGAAGAAGATGATTGGTCTGTCCTCCTACTTCAAATTTGGCCTAAACACAAGTGGCTGTCTCAAAACAGTCCGGCCATGAGATAGATAGATTTGATAGATAGATATACATAGATTGATAGTTAGATAGAATCGATAGAAGATAAATAGATAGATTTGATAGATATATAATTACCCTGACAAACATTGTTTATAACAATAAAACATGCGGTCTGGGACCCATGGTAACTAGGTTGTGTTAAGTAGTACTGTTCTTAGCACTTTAATCCCTGTTACTCCCCCTATCGGGGGAGGTCTATATGGCCTGCATGATTACCCTGACAAAGTATAACAACAAGACATGCGGTCTGGGACCCATGGTAACTAGGTTGTGTTAATTAGTACTGTTCTTAGCAGTTTAATACCTGTTACTCCCCCTATCTGGGGAGGTCTATATGGCCTGCATGATTACCCTGACAAAGTATAACAACAAGACATGCGGTCTGGGACCCATGGTAACTAGGTTGTGTTAAGTAGTACTGTTCTTAGCAGTTTAATACCTGTTACTCCCCATATCGGGGGAGGTCTATATGGCCTGCATGATTACCCTGACAAAGTATAACAACAAGACATGCGGTCTGGGATCCATGGTAACTAGGTTGTGTTAATTAGTACTGTTCTTAGCAGTTTAATACCTGTTACTCCCCCTATCTGGGGAGGTCTATATGGCCTGCATGATTACCCTGACAAAGTATAACAACAAGACATGCGGTCTGGGACCCATGGTAACTAGGTTGTGTTAAGTAGTACTGTTCTTAGCAGTTTAATACCTGTTACTCCCCATATCGGGGGAGGTCTATATGGCCTGCATGATTACCCTGACAAAGTATAACAACAAGACATGCGGTCTGGGACCCATGGTAACTAGGTTGTGTTAAGTAGTACTGTTCTTAGCAGTTTAATACCTGTTACTCCCCCTATTGGGGGAGGTCTATATGGCCTGCATGATTACCCTGACAAAGTATAACAACAAGACATGTGGTCTGGGACCCATGGTAACTATGTTGTGTTAAGTAGTACTATTCTTAGCACTTTAATCCCTGTTACTCCCCCTATCGGGGGAGGTCTATATGGCCTGCATGATTACCCTGACAAAGTATAACAACAAGACATGCGGTCTGGGACCCATGGTAACTAGGTTGTGTTAAGTAGTACTGTTCTTAGCAGTTTAATACCTGTTACTCCCCCTATTGGGAGAGGTCTATATGGCCTGCATGATTACCGTGACAAAGTATAACAACAAGACATGCGGTCTGGGACCCATGGTAACTAGGTTGTGTTAAGTAGTACTGTTCTTAGCAGTTTAATACCTGTTACTCCCCCTATCGGGGGAGGTCTATATGGCCTGCATGATTACCCTGACAAAGTATAACAACAAGACATGTGGTCTGGGACCCATGGTAACTAGGTTGGGTTAAGTAGTACTATTCTTAGCACTTTAATCCCTGTTACTCCCCCTATCGGGGGAGGTCGATATGGCCTGCATGATTACCCTGACAAAGTATAACAACAAGACATGCGGTCTGGGACCCATGGTAACTAGGTTGTGTTAAGTAGTACTGTTCTTAGCAGTTTAATACCTGTTACTCCCCCTATTGGGAGAGGTCTATATGGCCTGCATGATTACCGTGACAAAGTATAACAACAAGACATGCGGTCTGGGACCCATGGTAACTAGGTTGTGTTAAGTAGTACTGTTCTTAGCAGTTTAATACCTGTTACTCCCCCTATCGGGGGAGGTCTATATGGCCTGCATGATTACCCTGACAAAGTATAACAACAAGACATGTGGTCTGGGACCCATGGTAACTAGGTTGGGTTAAGTAGTACTATTCTTAGCACTTTAATCCCTGTTACTCCCCCTATCGGGGGAGGTCGATATGGCCTGCATGATTACCCTGACAAAGTATAACAACAAGACATGCGGTCTGGGACCCATGGTAACTAGGTTGTGTTAAGTAGTACTGTTCTTAGCAGTTTAATACCTGTTACTCTCCCTATTGGGGGAGGTCTATATGGCCTGCATGATTACCCTGACAAAGTATAACAACAAGACATGCGGTCTGGAACCCATGGTAACTAGGTTGTGTTAAGTAGTACTGTTCTTAGCAGTTTAATACCTGTTACTCCCCCTATCGGGGGAGGTCTATATGGCCTGCATGATTACCCTGACAAAGTATAACAACAAGACATGTGGCCTGGGACCCATGGTAACTATGTTGTGTTAAGTAGTACTATTCTTAGCACTTTAATCCCTGTTACTCCCCCTATCGGGGGAGGTCGATATGGCCTGCATGATTACCCTGACAAAGTATAACAACAAGACATGCGGACTGGGACCCATGGTAACTAGGTTGTGTTAAGTAGTACTGTTCTTAGCAGTTTAATACCTGTTACTCCCCCTATTGGGGGAGGTCTATATGGCCTGCATGATTACCCTGAAAAAGTATAACAACAAGACATGCGGTCTGGGACCCATGGTAACTAGGTTGTGTTAAGTAGTACTGTTCTTAGCAGTTTAATACCTGTTACTCCCCCTATCTGGGGAGGTCTATATGGCCTGCATGATTACCATGACAAAGTATAACAACAAGACATGCGGTCTGGGACCCATGGTAACTAGGTTGTGTTAAGTAGTACTATTCTTAGCAGTTTAATACCTGTTACTCCACCTATCGGGGGAGGTCTATATGGCCTGCATGATTACCCTGACAAAGTATAACAACAAGACATGCGGTCTGGGACCCATGGTAACTAGGTTGTGTTAAGTAGTACTGTTCTTAGCAGTTTAATACCTGTTACTCCCCCTATTGGGGGAGGTCTATATGGCCTGCATGATTACCCTGACAAAGTATAACAACAAGACATGTGGTCTGGGACCCATGGTAACTATGTTGTGTTAAGTAGTACTATTCTTAGCACTTTAATCCCTGTTACTCCCCCTATCGGGGGAGGTCGATATGGCCTGCATGATTACCCTGACAAAGTATAACAACAAGACTTGCGGACTGGGACCCATGGTAACTAGGTTGTGTTAAGTAGTACTGTTCTTAGCAGTTTAATACCTGTTACTCCCCCTATTGGGGGAGGTCTATATGGCCTGCATGATTACCCTGAAAAAGTATAACAACAAGACATGCGGTCTGGGACCCATGGTAACTAGGTTGTGTTAAGTAGTACTGTTCTTAGCAGTTTAATACCTGTTACTCCCCCTATCTGGGGAGGTCTATATGGCCTGCATGATTACCATGACAAAGTATAACAACAAGACATGCGGTCTGGGACCCATGGTAACTAGGTTGTGTTAAGTAGTACTATTCTTAGCAGTTTAATACCTGTTACTCCACCTATCGGGGGAGGTCTATATGGCCTGCATGATTACCCTGACAAAGTATAACAACAAGACATGCGGTCGGGGACCCATGGTAACTAGGTTGTGTTAAGTAGTACTGTTCTTAGCACTTTAATCCCTGTTACTCCCCCTATCGGGGGAGGTCTATATGGCCTGCATGATTACCCTGACAAAGTATAACAACAAGACATGCGGTCTGGGACCCATGGTAACTAGGTTGTGTTAAGTAGTACTGTTCTTAGCAGTTTAATACCTGTTACTCCCCCTATCGGGGGAGGTCTATATGGCCTGCATGATTACCCTGACAAAGTATAACAACAAGACATGTGGTCTGGGACCCATGGTAACTAGGTTGGGTTAAGTAGTACTATTCTTAGCACTTTAATCCCTGTTACTCCCCCTATCGGGGGAGGTCGATATGGCCTGCATGATTACCCTGACAAAGTATAACAACAAGACATGCGGTCTGGGACCCATGGTAACTAGGTTGTGTTAAGTAGTACTGTTCTTAGCAGTTTAATACCTGTTACTCTCCCTATTGGGGGAGGTCTATATGGCCTGCATGATTACCCTGACAAAGTATAACAACAAGACATGCGGTCTGGGACCCATGGTAACTAGGTTGTGTTAAGTAGTACTGTTCTTAGCAGTTTAATACCTGTTACTCCCCCTATCTGGGGAGGTCTATATGGCCTGCATGATTACCATGACAAAGTATAACAACAAGACATGCGGTCTGGGACCCATGGTAACTAGGTTGTGTTAAGTAGTACTATTCTTAGCAGTTTAATACCTGTTACTCCACCTATCGGGGGAGGTCTATATGGCCTGCATGATTACCCTGACAAAGTATAACAACAAGACATGCGGTCGGGGACCCATGGTAACTAGGTTGTGTTAAGTAGTACTGTTCTTAGCACTTTAATCCCTGTTACTCCCCCTATCGGGGGAGGTCTATATGGCCTGCATGATTACCCTGACAAAGTATAACAACAAGACATGCGGTCTGGGACCCATGGTAACTAGGTTGTGTTAAGTAGTACTGTTCTTAGCAGTTTAATACCTGTTACTCCCCCTATTGGGGGAGGTCTATATGGCCTGCATGATTACCCTGACAAAGTATAACAACAAGACATGTGGTCTGGGACCCATGGTAACTATGTTGTTAAGTAGTACTATTCTTAGCACTTTAATCCCTGTTACTCCCCCTATCGGGGGAGGTCGATATGGCCTGCATGATTACCCTGACAAAGTATAACAACAAGACATGCGGACTGGGACCCATGGTAACTAGGTTGTGTTAAGTAGTACTGTTCTTAGCAGTTTAATACCTGTTACTCCCCCTATTGGGGGAGGTCTATATGGCCTGCATGATTACCCTGAAAAAGTATAACAACAAGACATGCGGTCTGGGACCCATGGTAACTAGGTTGTGTTAAGTAGTACTGTTCTTAGCAGTTTAATACCTGTTACTCCCCCTATCTGGGGAGGTCTATATGGCCTGCATGATTACCATGACAAAGTATAACAACAAGACATGCGGTCTGGGACCCATGGTAACTAGGTTGTGTTAAGTAGTACTATTCTTAGCAGTTTAATACCTGTTACTCCACCTATCGGGGGAGGTCTATATGGCCTGCATGATTACCCTGACAAAGTATAACAACAAGACATGCGGTCGGGGACCCATGGTAACTAGGTTGTGTTAAGTAGTACTGTTCTTAGCACTTTAATCCCTGTTACTCCCCCTATCGGGGGAGGTCTATATGGCCTGCATGATTACCCTGACAAAGTATAACAACAAGACATGCGGTCTGGGACCCATGGTAACTAGGTTGTGTTAAGTAGTACTGTTCTTAGCAGTTTAATACCTGTTACTCCCCCTATCGGGGGAGGTCTATATGGCCTGCATGATTACCCTGACAAAGTATAACAACAAGACATGTGGTCTGGGACCCATGGTAACTAGGTTGGGTTAAGTAGTACTATTCTTAGCACTTTAATCCCTGTTACTCCCCCTATCGGGGGAGGTCGATATGGCCTGCATGATTACCCTGACAAAGTATAACAACAAGACATGCGGTCTGGGACCCATGGTAACTAGGTTGTGTTAAGTAGTACTGTTCTTAGCAGTTTAATACCTGTTACTCTCCCTATTGGGGGAGGTCTATATGGCCTGCATGATTACCCTGACAAAGTATAACAACAAGACATGCGGTCTGGGACCCATGGTAACTAGGTTGTGTTAAGTAGTACTGTTCTTAGCAGTTTAATACCTGTTACTCCCCCTATTGGGGGAGGTCTATATGGCCTGCATGATTACCCTGAAAAAGTATAACAACAAGACATGCAGTCTGGGACCCATGGTAACTAGGTTGTGTTAAGTAGTACTGTTCTTAGCAGTTTAATACCTGTTACTCCCCCTATCTGGGGAGGTCTATATGGCCTGCATGATTACCATGACAAAGTATAACAACAAGACATGCGGTCTGGGACCCATGGTAACTAGGTTGTGTTAAGTAGTACTATTCTTAGCAGTTTAATACCTGTTACTCCACCTATCGGGGGAGGTCTATATGGCCTGCATGATTACCCTGACAAAGTATAACAACAAGACATGCGGTCGGGGACCCATGGTAACTAGGTTGTGTTAAGTAGTACTGTTCTTAGCACTTTAATCCCTGTTACTCCCCCTATCGGGGGAGGTCTATATGGCCTGCATGATTACCCTGACAAAGTATAACAACAAGACATGCGGTCTGGGACCCATGGTAACTAGGTTGTGTTAAGTAGTACTATTCTTAGCACTTTAATCCCTGTAACTCCCCCTATCGGGGGAGGTCTATATGGCCTGCATGCTATATAATTACCCTTACAAAATATAACAATAAGACATGCGGTCTGAGACCCATGGTAAGGTTGTGTTAAGTAGTACTATTCTTAGCACTTTAATCCCTTTTACTCCCCCTATCGGGGGAGGTCTATATGGCCTGCATGATATATAATTACCCATACAAAATATAACAATAAGACATGTGGTCTCGGACCCATGGTAAGGTTGTGTTAAGTAGTACTATTCTTAGCACTTTAATCACTTTTACTCCCCCTATCGGGGGAGTTGTTCTATATGGCCTGCATGATATATAATGACCCTGACAAAGTATAACAATAAGACATGCGGTCTGGGACCCATGGTAACTAGGTTGTGTTAAGTAGCACTATTCTTAGCAGTTTAATCCCTTTTACTCCCCCTATCGGGGGAGGTCTATATGGCCTGCATAATATATAATTACCCTTACAAAATATAACAATAAGACATGCGGTCTGGGAGCCATGGTAAGGTTGTGTTAAGTAGTACTATTCTTAGCAGTTTAATCCCTTTTACTCCCCCTATCGGGGGAGGTGGTCTATATGGCCTGCATGATATATAATTACCCTTACAAAATATAACAATAAGACATGCGGTCTGAGACCCATGGTAAGGTTGTGTTAAGTAGTACTATTCTTTGCACTTTAATCCCTTTTACTCCCCCTATCGGGGGAGGTGGTCTATATGGCCTGCATGATATATAATTACCCTTACAAAATATAACAATAAGACATGCGGTCTGGGACCCATGGTGACTAGGTTGTGTTAAGTAGTACTATTCTTAGCACTTTAATCCCTTTTACTCCCCCTATTGGGGGAGTTGTTCTATATGGCCTGCATGATATATAATGACACTTACAAAATATAACAATAAGACATGCGTTCTGGGACACATGGTAAGGTTGTGTTAACTTAAGTAGTTCTATTCTTAGCACTTTAATCCCTTTTACTCCACCTATCGGGGGAGGTCTATATGGCCTGCCTGATTACCCTGACAAAGTATAACAATAAAACATGCGGTCTGAGACCCATGGTAAGGTTACTTCCTTTTGCACAATAGAGTACAGGTATGGCATTGATTTTAGGAACCCAGAGATAATTTTTAGGAACCGGGAGATGGAAAAAGATGCTTGGACACCCAGTACAGGTCGTTCTCCTTCAGCCTTTTTATACGAGGGTCCCCGACCCTCAACAGAAACAACAGCATGAAACACCACATATGCCATCCTTTTGCACAATCGAGTACAGGTATGGCATCGATTTTAGGAACCCGGAGATCATTTTTAGGAACCGGGAGATGGAAAAAGATGCTTGGACACCCAGTACAGGTTGTTCTCCTTCAGCCTTTTTATACGATGGTCCACGACCCTCAACAGGCACAGCAGCATGAAACACTACATATGCCATCCTTTTGCACAATAGAGTACAGGTATGGCATCGATTTTAGGAACCCGGAGATAATTTTTAGGAACCGGGAAATTGAACAAAAAAACATGCTTGGACACCCAGTACAGGTCGTTCTCCTTCAGCCTTTTTATACGAGGGTCCCCGACCCTCAACAGGCACAACAGCATGAAATACCACCACATATGCCATCCTTTTGCACAATCGATTACAGGTATGGCATCGATTTTAGGAACCCGGAGACAATTTTTAGGAAGGAACCGGGAGATGGAAAAAGATGCTTTGACACCCAGTACAGGTCGTTCTCCTTCAGCCTTTTTATACGATGCTCCACGACCCTCAACAGGCACAACAGCATGAAATACCACATATGCCATCATTTTGCACAATCGAGTATAGGTATGGCATCGATTTTAGGAACCCGGAGATAATTTTTAGGAACCGGGAGATGGAAAAAGATGCTTGGTCGGTCCTCCTACTTCAAATTTGGGGCACTGCGAGTGCAATCTACTGTGCCACCAGATATGAGTGGTGTGTTAAGTAGTACTATTCTTAACAGTTTAATCACTATGTGCCTTTTTTTTTGTTTGGGTTTTGTAGCCACAGTGCAGCACCAGAGGCCAGAAAAATTAGGCATGTACAAATGCCTGAAAAATTAGGTATTGTTGCAGCTGCTGCTGTAGCAGCGGCCAGAAAAATTGATGTTTGTTTGACAGTTAGAAAGTGCCCTAAAACATTGCGGCTTGAACCCTAGTTGTTGGCGGATAAGTCACGCAAGTCATCTGGCATTCGAAGATAAAATACAGCAGCGTGTGTACCATTTGTAGCCCAAGGCAGCTCGTCATCTCATCATGCCTTTTTTACTCTAATGTATCACACAATGTCAGTCCCTTCGGGATCCATCCCTCATTCATTTTAATAAAGGTGAGATAATCTTCTCAGTGACAATACCTCCTGCTGCACTGAAGGTCCTTTCTGACAAGACACTTGAAGCGGGGCAGGCCAGAAGTTCGATTGCAAATTGGGATAGCTCAGGCCACAGGTCAAGCCTGCACACCCAGTAGTCAAGGGGTCCATCGCTCCTCAGAGTGTCGAGATCCATAGTTAATGCGAGGTAGTCTGCTAACTGTCGGTTGAGTCTTTCTCTGAGGCTGGATCCCGAAGGGCTGTGGCTTTGCATAGGAGTTAAAAAGGTCTGCATGTCCTCCATCAACAACACATCTGGAAAGCGTCCTGTCCTTGCCGGCGTGGTCGTGGGAGGAGGAGGAGGATTACTTTCATCTCTTCCCCTGTTAGATTCCCGTTGTGCTGTGACATCACCCTTATACGCTGTGTAAAGCATACTTTTTGATTTATTTTTGAACTGCTCCATCCATTACTTCCATTGTCAGAAACAACTTTGCCAATCTCCAGTTGGTGCAGAGTCAGCCATTGATCCACCTGTGCATTCAGGGCGGACAGGAGTGCTGGTGCGGTGTGACTCTCGACTTTCAGGCAAGTCAACCCCAAGACGGCGTGACACTGCTGTATCCGGGATGTTGAATAGTACCTGGGGAGCTGGGGGGGGGGGTGCCGTTGATGTGGAGCAAGATGCAGCAGCAGAAGAGGACTGAGCCGAGGAAGAGGTTATGGAAGAGGATGGAGTAGGATGAGTAGAGGTGGTAGCAGCAGGCCTGCCTGCAAGTCGTGGCGGTGTCACCAACTCCTCTGCAGAGCCACGCATTCCATGCTTGTCAGCCGTCAGCAGGTTTACCCAATGCGCAGTGTAGGTGATATACCTGCCCTGATCATGCTTTGCAGACCAGCTATCAGTGGTCACATGGACCCTTGCCCCAACGCTGTGTGCCAGACATGCCATTACTTCCTTTCACACAATTGAGTACAGGTTGGGGATTGCCTTTTGTGAAAAGAAATTTTGGCCGGATACCTTCCACTGCGGTGTCCCAATAGCAACAAATTTTTCCATCAGCTTGTAGGGTAAAAGCTGGCGGGCTAAGAGTTCAGACAAGCCAGCTGTCAGATGCCGGGCAAGGGGGTGACTTTGGGAAATTGGCTTCTTACACTCAAACATGTCCTTGACAGACACCTGACTGTGGGCAGATGACCAGGAACTGCTACATAAGAGAGACTGAGTGGAGGATGGTTGAGAGGGGGCAAGGAGGACAGCAGTGGTTGACGTGGCTGAAGATGCTGGACCAGGAGGAGGATGGCGGCTTTGAGTTTGTGTGCTGCTTCTACTCAAGTGTTCTTCCCATCGGCGTTTGTGATGTGAGACCATGTGCCTTCGCAAAGCAGTTGTACCTAGGTGGGTGTTGGACTTCCCATGACTCAGTTTCTTTTGGCACAGGTTGCAAATGGTATCGCTGTTGTCAGAGGCAGACACACACAAAAAATGCCACACTGCTGAGCTCTGCGATGACGGCATTCTGGTGGTGGCAACAGCATGCGTTGATTGGCGTGCTGTCTGGTTGACCCCGGGTGCCGATGCATGCTGTCTGACTGTGCCACTAGCTCCTTGCGATGACCTCCCCCTGCTTCCAACTCGTCTCCTCCTCCTGCTCCTCTCTATCTCCCCATCTGAACTTTCCACCTCTTCTTCTTCTATTCTTCTATTCTAGCGGGCACCCACGTGACATCCACGGACACATCATCATCAACCGCTTCACTTGTATCTGACAAATCAACAAAGGAAGCAGCAGCGGGTACAACATCATCATCACACTGTACGTCCATGTCTGTAATGCTGCCTGACTGAGACATATCACTGTTATCTACATCCTCTGTCAATGATGGTTGCGCATCACTCATTTCTTCCAACTGATGTGTCAATAACTCCTCTGACAGATCAAGTGAAGCAGCTGTGGTGCTAGTGTTGGTGGTGGCGGCAGGCGAGCGAGTGGCACTGGTCACTTGAGAGGTGCCCGAAGCTAAGCTGGAGGTGGATGGTGCGTCAAGGTTAGGAGCGGAAGCTGTAGAAGATTGGGTGTCCTGTGTTAGCCATTCAACTAGGTCCTCCTCAGAACTTTTCGCGTCCATGGCACGTGGCCTCTGAACACTGTGCATAGATGTAGGGTCTAAGGGAATCACAGCACCATGACCACGACGGCACCTGCGGGGTGGCCTGCCTCTGCCTGTCATTTTTTTTAAAATGTACACTTACACTACTATTAAACAAATTATGAGTGGTGGCACTGGGCAAGTGGGCACAGTATACGCTGTGAGCCTGACACAAAAAAGCAGACTGATGTTTCACAGTCAAAAAAGTTTTTTTTTTAAATATTTACAATACTGTTATAACAAATATGGTTGGTGGCACTAGTTGGCAAGTGGGCCTGGCACACATGCTGGCAGACAACTGCAATTCAATTGCACTAGCAGACTGATGATTCACAGTCAAAAAAGTTTTTATTTTAAATATTTACAATACTGTTATAACAAATATGATTGGTGGCACTAGTTGGCAAGTGGGCCTGGCACACACGCTGGCAGGCAACTTCAATTAGATGACACTAGCAGACTGATGTTTCACAGTCAAATTTTTTTTTATTTTAAATATTTACACTACTGTTATAACAAATATGATTGGTGGCACTAGTTGGCAAGTGGGCCTGGGAATCAGGCAACTGCAATTAGATTACACTAGCTGACTGATGTTTCACAGTCAAAAAAGTTTTTTTTTTTTAAATATTTACAATACTGTTATAACAAATATGATTGGTGGCACTAGTTGGCAAGTGGGCCTGGCACACACGCTGGCAGGCAGGCAAGTGCAATTCAATTGCACTAACAGACTGATGATTCACAGTCAAAAAGTTTTTATTTTAAATATTTACAATACTGTTATAACAAATATGATTGGTGGCACTAGTTGGCAAGTGGGCCTGGCACACACGCTGGCAGGCAGGCAGGCAACTTCAATTAGATGACACTAGCAGACTGATGTTTCCCAGTCAAAAAGTTTTTTAAAAAAAAATATTTACACTACTATTATAACAAATATGATTGGTGGCACTAGTTGGCAAGTGGGCCTGGCACACACGCTGGGAGGCAGGCAACTGCAATTAGATTACACTAGCTGACTGATGTTTCACAGTCAAAAAAGTTTTTTTTTTTTTAATATTTATAATACTAATATAACAAATATGATTGGTGGCACTAGTTGGCAAGTGGGCCTGGCACACACGCTGGCAGGCAGGCAACTGCAATGCAATTGCACTAGCAGACTGATGATTCACAGTCAAAAAAGTTTTTATTTTAAATATTTACAATACTGTTATTACAAATATGATTGGTGGCACTAGTTGGCAAGTGGGCCTGGCACACATGCTGGCAGGCAGGCAACTTCAATTAGATGACACTAGCAGACTGATGTTTCACAGTCAAAAAGTTTTTTTTTTTAAATATTTACACTACTGTTATAACAAATATGATTGGTGGCACTAGTTGGCAAGTGGGTCTGGCACACACGCTGGGAGGCAGGCAACTGCAATTAGATTACACTAGCTGACTGACGTTTCACAGTCAAAAAAGTTTTTTTTAAAAATATTTACAATACTGTTATAACAAATATGATTGGTGGCACTAGTTGGCAAGTGGGCCTGGCATACACGCTGGCAGGCAGGCAACTGCAATTCAATTGCACTAGCAGACTGATGATTCATAGTCAAAAAAAGTTTTTATTTTAAATATTTACACTACGGTTATAACAAATATGATTCGTGGCACTAGTTGGCAAGTGGGCCTGGCACACACGCTGGCAGACAGGCAACTGCAATTAAATAACACTAGCAGACTGATGTAAAAGTTTTTTTTTTAAAAGTTACACTAATGTTACAACAGATAGGAGTGGTGGCACTGAGGATGGAAGTAGGCACAGTATATGCTGGCAGCCTGACACACAGGCTGGCACTAGTAGTGGCAGGCTGGCCTGGCAACTAAAATTAAATAACACTAGAAGAGGATTGATGTAAAAGTTTTTTTTTTTTTAAATTTACACTAATGTTACACCAGATAGGAGTGGTGGCACTGAGGATGGAAGTAGGCACAGTATATGCTGGCAGCCTGACACACAGGCTGGCACTAGTGGCAGCCTGGCATGGCAACTAAAATTAAATAACACTAGAAGAGGATTGATGTAAAAGTTTTTTTTAAAAAAAATTTACACTAATGTTACACCAGATATAAGTGGTGGAAAACAGAGCAATTAATCACAGTATATGATGTGGGCCTGACACACAGGCCTGATGGAAAATGAAATTAGATTACACTAGCAAAATGATGTAATAGTTTTTTTTTTTTTTAATTTACACTAATGTTAACCAGATATCAGTGGTGGCACAGAAGAATTAATCACAGTATATGATGTGGGCCTGACACACAGGCCTGATAGAAAATGAAATTAGATTACACTAGCAAAATGATGTAAACATTTTTTTTTTAAATTTACATTAATGTTACACCAGATATCAGTGGTGGCACAGAGCAATTAATTACAGTATATGATGTGGGCCTGACACACAGGCCTGATAGAAAATAAAATTCGATTACACTAGCAAAATGATGTAAAAGTTTTTTTTTTTTAATTTACACTAATGTTAAGCAGATATCACTGGTGGCACTAATCACAGTACAGGGAGTGCAGAATTATTAGGCAAGTTGTATTTTTGAGGATTAATTTTATTATTGAACAACAACCATGTTCTCAATGAACCCAAAAAACTCATTAATATCAAAGCTGAATAGTTTTGGAAGTAGTTTTTAGTTTGTTTTTAGTTATAGCTATTTTAAGGGGATATCTGTGTGTGCAGGTGACTATTACTGTGCATAATTATTAGGCAACTTAACAAAAAACAAATATATACCCATTTCAATTATTTATTTTTACCAGTGAAACCAATATAACATCTCAACATTCACAAATATACATTTCTGACATTCAAAAACAAAACAAAAACAAATCAGTGACCAATATAGCCACCTTTCTTTGCAAGGACACTCAAAAGCCTGCCATCCATGGATTCTGTCAGTGTTTTGATCTGTTCACCATCAACATTGCGTGCAGCAGCAACCACAGCCTCCCAGACATTGTTCAGAGAGGTGT
This sequence comes from Bombina bombina, assembly GCF_027579735.1. Taxonomy (NCBI): domain Eukaryota; kingdom Metazoa; phylum Chordata; class Amphibia; order Anura; family Bombinatoridae; genus Bombina; species Bombina bombina. Next base: position 183,318,687 of record NC_069505.1, read on the forward strand.
ACTGTTTTCCCTCCTTGTAAATCTCACATTTGATGATGGACCACAGGTTCTCAATGGGGTTCAGATCAGGTGAACAAGGAGGCCATGTTATTAGATTTTCTTCTTTTATGCCCTTTCTTGCCAGCCACGCTGTGGAGTACTTGGACGCGTGTGATGGAGCATTGTCCTGCATGAAAGTCATGTTTTTCTTGAAGGATGCAGACTTCTTCCTGTACCACTGCTTGAAGAAGGTGTCTTCCAGAAACTGGCAGTAGGACTGGGAGTTGAGCTTGACTCCATCCTCAACCCGAAAAGGCCCCACAAGCTCATCTTTGATGATACCAGCCCAAACCAGTACTCCACCTCCACCTTGCTGGCGTCTGAGTCGGACTGGAGCTCTCTGCCCTTTACCAATCCAGCCACGGGCCCATCCATCTGGCCCATCAAGACTCACTCTCATTTCATCAGTCCATAAAACCTTAGAAAAATCAGTCTTGAGATATTTCTTGGCCCAGTCTTGACGTTTCAGCTTGTGTGTCTTGTTCAGTGGTGGTCGTTGTTACAAACTGCTTTTTGTGACTGGCCCTTTAAATGGAAGGTTGCCCTGCTTCCCTGGATTTTGGAGAAGCCTATTTGCCAGCCTCCTTCCTCATGACTATGGCCCCTGGAAGATTGTGCCCCTGAGAGTATGTTGACTTTTGTTGGGTGTGTGTGGCCCTTTGGGAACCGTCTGGGGACATATTGTGACTTTGGTGAACAATGCCCCCTTTAAGACTATGTCCCCAGACCTGTGAAATGACTTGTCCCTGGCTTTCTCCCACTTGGTTCAGTTTCATTGTGTGCCATTAAGAGTTAAATTTTGTTCAGCTTCAAGAAACCTATTCTAAATACAAGTCTGCTGGGATTAGCTCTAATTAGGTTTAGTGATCAACTTTCCCATTGTCTAATCAGACTAGTATTGATAAGGTGGACTGCATTGTTTTATTGTGTGTAAAATGTTATCTGCTGAAGTAATGTTGTGGCCTGTCAAAGGGAGTGTCTCTCTATCTAATATCAAATGTGTGATGGGGGATTTTATGCCTCCCCCTGAGAGTGTCCTGTTTGCATGTAACCTCAATAAAAAGCAGGCTGTGTGCTCCAGCACATCAGACCTATGTTGACCCTCTAACTTGAAGCTTTGACTCATGTTTGTAGGATACAGCTTATAATCACTACAGGGATTGCTATGCTCTTCATACTCCCTTAGCTACAGGGATTGCTACAGAAGGAAGAGGTTCACCTACTGGAGCCTGGTCATAGGTCCAGGGCGCAGAACAGACGGCGAGATACCAGCCCAGCAGCGGTGGTTCATAGAGTCTGCATTACTTATGGTGGCTACGCAGCAGTTATAGAGTGTCCACTGTGCTGCTGCTCCTTTGGTGAGCGCTAGGAGCATCCTTTTCTACGGTCCAACTTCCAGCCAGCCTGGAGGCAACCGTAACAGTCGTCTTTCAGCCTTTCTTACCTTGGCCATGTCTCTGAGTATTGCACACCTTGTGCTTTTGGGCACTCCAGTGATGTTGCAGCTCTGAAATATGGCCAAACTGGTGGCAAGTGGCATCTTGGCAGCTGCACGCTTGACTTTTCTCAGTTCATGGGCAGTTATTTTGCGCCTTGGTTTTTCCCACACGCTTCTTGCGACCCTGTTGACTATTTTGAATAAAATGCTTGATTGTTCGATGATCACGCTTCAGAAGCTTTGCAATTTTAAGAGTGCTGCATCCCTCTGCAAGATATCTCACTATTTTTTACTTTTCTGAGCCTGTCAAGTCCTTCTTTTGACCCATTTTGCCAAAGGAAAGGAAGTTGCCTAATAATTATGCACACCTGATATAGGGTGTTGATGTCATTAGACCACACCCCTTCTCATTACAGAGATGCACATCACCTAATATGCCTAATTGGTAGTAGGCTTTCGAGCCTATACAGCTTGGAGTAAGACAACATGCATAAAGAGGATGATGTGGTCAAAATACTCATTTGCCTAATAATTCTGCACTCCCTGTATATGCTGTGAGCCTCACACACAGGCTGACAGCCAGGCAAATGCAAATAAAATTACAAAAAATAAAAAAAAAAGACTGAAGTTCTTGCCCTAAAAAGGGCTTTTTGGGCTGAAGTTCTAGCCCTAAAAAGGGCTTTTTGGGGTGAAGTTCTAGCCCTAAAAAGGGCTTTTTGGGGTGCTGTCCTTACAGCAGAGATTAGATGTGTCCTTCAGGACTGTAGTGGACACTAAATACACTAGCCTAGCTATCTATTTCCCTATAATATCTGTTACAAACTGCTGTTTGTAACTGGCCCTTTAAATGAAAAATTGCCCTGCTTCCCTGGATTTTGGAGAAGCCTATTTGCCAGCCTCCTTCCACATGACTATGGCCCCTGGAAGATTGTGCCCCTGAGGACATATTGACTTTTGTTGGGTGTGTGTGGCCCTTTAAGAACCATCTGGGGACATATTGTGATTTTGATGAACAATGCCCCTTTAAGACTATGTCCCCAGACCTGTGAAATGACTTGTCCCTGGCTTTCTCCCACTTGGTTCAGTTTCATTGTGTGCCATTAAGAGTTAAATTTTGTTCAGCTTCAAGAAACCTATTCTAAATACAAGTCTGCTGGGATTAGCTCTAATTAGGTTTAGTGATCAACTTTCCCATTGTCTAATCAGACTAGTATTGATAAGGTGGACTGCATTGTTTTATTGTGTGTAATGTTATCTGCTGAAGTAAATGTTGTGGCCTGTCAAAGGGAGTGTCTCTCTATCTAATATCAAATGTGTGATGGGGGATTTTATGCCTCCCCCTGAGAGTGTCCTGTTTGCATGTAACCTGAATAAAAGCAGGCTGTGTGCTCCAGCACATCAGACCTATGTTGACCCTCTAACTTGAAGCTTTGACTCATGTTTGTAGGATACAGCTTATAATCACTACAGGGATTGCTATGCTCTTCATACTCCCTTAGCTACAGGGATTGCTACAGAAGGAAGAGGTTCACCTACTGGAGCCTGGTCATAGGTCCAGGGCGCAGAGCAGACGGCGAGATACCAGCCCAGCAGCGGTGGTTCATAGAGTCTGTATTACTTATGGTGGCTACGCAGCAGTTATAGTGTCCACGGTGCTGCTGCTCCTTTGGTGAGCGCTAGGAGCATCCTTTTCTACGGTCCAACTTCCAGCCAGCCTGGAGGCAACCGTAACATTTGGCGGCAGCGGTGGGATTGGCGTCCTAGCGCAAGGAGCAGCACCACAACAGCACTGGTATCGTAGGAGAGTAATTGAGGGCAACGCTAGCCACTGCGCAGCGTCCCTACCTACAGCAGCATGGAGCTGACAAGATACTGGTCAGAACCATGTGAAGAGCACCTCAACCGGATCCGTCGCTATGAGGGCGCAGATTTCGTTCCAGAGGTAAAGAGGCGGCTAATCCGATATGGTCCAGACCCTGCGCAGGAGGTAGTCAGTCGCATCATCCGGGAATTGGATACGGAGAACAAAGCGGCACGAGCCTTTGAGCGCCAACTGTGGAGTTTGAGGGTATGGACACCTGGTCTCTCTCCCCAGCCGCAGCATGTTCCACAGGGAGAGGGGAGCAGCGACCTCCCTCCCCAGCGGCAGTATACTGTGCAGAGGGAAGAGACAACCGGTCTCCTTCCCCAACCCCAACCAGAGATACCAGAGGCAGCAGGCCTCATAGACTGGTCCTGGGAGGACCCCCAGCAGGCAGGTGGAGATGGGACCGCAGTCTCTCTACCGGCCCTACAGGGATGCTGGGCAGGCGGCCCAGATCCCCAGCGACAGACCCAGCTACAGGGAGGGGAGAGCATCGACCTCCCTCCCCAGCCGGAGTGTGCCTTCCAGGGAGAGGAGACAACCGGTCTCTCTCCCCAGCCGCAGCATGTTCCACAGGAAGCGGAGAGCATCGACCTCCCTTCCCAACGGCCGCCGGAGTATCAGGAGGAGGAGGTAAGCCAATCTCCCCCTCCCCAGCTAACTCCTAACTTGGGCCCAGGGTTAACAGTGGAGATGTTGGCCCCCACTGACCCCCACGTTCCCTTTGCCACCGGGCAGGACTATGCCCCAATTCCCCCAGCAGAAGAGCTGGCATCAGGACAGAGCGCTGCTGGCCTCTGCCCTACAGACCTTGTCCTTGTTACAGAACTGACCTGCAAACCCCTCACCCCAGCAGAAGCGCTGGCACCAGGGCAGAGTGCCGCTGGCCTCTGCCCCCCAAGTACCATCAGCTATTTGCCCAGCTGCGCCAGGAAGGCCGAGGATGCTGCACTTTCATCCTGCAACCTGGAACTTACAGGCCAGTACTACGTATTGTGGGGGGGCTACTTTGCTGCTAGCGATTATTTGTGGGTGGGTTGCGAGACTAACTTGGGCACTGACCGGCAGAAGGTCAGGTGCCTGGTTAGTCTCCCTCCAAAAGGGGAGATATGTTACAAACTGCTGTTTGTAACTGGCCCTTTAAATGAAAAATTGCCCTGCTTCACTGGATTTTGGAGAAGCCTATTTGCCAGCCTCCTTCCACATGACTATGGCCCCTGGAAGATTGTGCCCCTGAGGACATATTGACTTTTGTTGGGTGTGTGTGGCCCTTTAAGAACCATCTGGGGACATATTGTGATTTTGATGAACAATGTCCCTTTAAGACTATGTCCCCAGACCTGTGAAATGACTTGTCCCTGGCTTTCTCCCACTTGGTTCAGTTTCATTGTGTGCCATTAAGAGTTAAATTTTGTTCAGCTTCAAGAAACCTATTCTAAATACAAGTCTGCTGGGATTAGCTCTAATTAGGTTTAGTGATCAACTTTCCCATTGTCTAATCAGACTAGTATTGATAAGGTGGACTGCATTGTTTTATTGTGTGTAATGTTATCTGCTGAAGTAAATGTTGTGGCCTGTCAAAGGGAGTGTCTCTCTATCTAATATCAAATGTGTGATGGGGGATTTTATGCCTCCCTCTGAGAGTGTCCTGTTTGCATGTAACCTGAATAAAAGCAGGCTGTGTGCTCCAGCACATCAGACCTATGTTGACCCTCTAACTTGAAGCTTTGACTCATGTTTGTAGGATACAGCTTATAATCACTACAGGGATTGCTATGCTCTTCATACTCCCTTAGCTACAGGGATTGCTACAGAAGGAAGAGGTTCACCTACTGGAGCCTGGTCATAGGTCCAGGGCGCAGAGCAGACGGCGAGATACCAGCCCAGCAGCGGTGGTTCATAGAGTCTGTATTACTTATGGTGGCTACGCAGCAGTTATAGTGTCCACGGTGCTGCTGCTCCTTTGGTGAGCGCTAGGAGCATCCTTTTCTACGGTCCAACTTCCAGCCAGCCTGGAGGCAACCGTAACATTTGGCGGCAGCGGTGGGATTGGCGTCCTAGCGCAAGGAGCAGCACCACAACAGCACTGGTATCGTAGGAGAGTAATTGAGGGCAACGCTAGCCACTGCGCAGCGTCCCTACCTACAGCAGCATGGAGCTGACAAGATACTGGTCAGAACCATGTGAAGAGCACCTCAACCGGATCCGTCGCTATGAGGGCGCAGATTTCGTTCCAGAGGTAAAGAGGCGGCTAATCCGATATGGTCCAGACCCTGCGCAGGAGGTAGTCAGTCGCATCATCCGGGAATTGGATACGGAGAACAAAGCGGCACGAGCCTTTGAGCGCCAACTGTGGAGTTTGAGGGTATGGACACCTGGTCTCTCTCCCCAGCCGCAGCATGTTCCACAGGGAGAGGGGAGCAGCGACCTCCCTCCCCAGCGGCAGTATACTGTGCAGAGGGAAGAGACAACCGGTCTCCTTCCCCAACCCCAACCAGAGATACCAGAGGCAGCAGGCCTCATAGACTGGTCCTGGGAGGACCCCCAGCAGGCAGGTGGAGATGGGACCGCAGTCTCTCTACCGGCCCTACAGGGATGCTGGGCAGGCGGCCCAGATCCCCAGCGACAGACCCAGCTACAGGGAGGGGAGAGCATCGACCTCCCTCCCCAGCCGGAGTGTGCCTTCCAGGGAGAGGAGACAACCGGTCTCTCTCCCCAGCCGCAGCATGTTCCACAGGAAGCGGAGAGCATCGACCTCCCTTCCCAACGGCCGCCGGAGTATCAGGAGGAGGAGGTAAGCCAATCTCCCCCTCCCCAGCTAACTCCTAACTTGGGCCCAGGGTTAACAGTGGAGATGTTGGCCCCCACTGACCCCCACGTTCCCTTTGCCACCGGGCAGGACTATGCCCCAATTCCCCCAGCAGAAGAGCTGGCATCAGGACAGAGCGCTGCTGGCCTCTGCCCTACAGACCTTGTCCTTGTTACAGAACTGACCTGCAAACCCCTCACCCCAGCAGAAGCGCTGGCACCAGGGCAGAGTGCCGCTGGCCTCTGCCCCCCAAGTACCATCAGCTATTTGCCCAGCTGCGCCAGGAAGGCCGAGGATGCTGCACTTTCATCCTGCAACCTGGAACTTACAGGCCAGTACTACGTATTGTGGGGGGCTACTTTGCTGCTAGCGATTATTTGTGGGTGGGTTGCGAGACTAACTTGGGCACTGACCGGCAGAAGGTCAGGTGCCTGGTTAGTCTCCCTCCAAAAGGGGAGATATGTTACAAACTGCTGTTTGTAACTGGCCCTTTAAATGAAAAATTGCCCTGCTTCACTGGATTTTGGAGAAGCCTATTTGCCAGCCTCCTTCCACATGACTATGGCCCCTGGAAGATTGTGCCCCTGAGGACATATTGACTTTTGTTGGGTGTGTGTGGCCCTTTAAGAACCATCTGGGGACATATTGTGATTTTGATGAACAATGTCCCTTTAAGACTATGTCCCCAGACCTGTGAAATGACTTGTCCCTGGCTTTCTCCCACTTGGTTCAGTTTCATTGTGTGCCATTAAGAGTTAAATTTTGTTCAGCTTCAAGAAACCTATTCTAAATACAAGTCTGCTGGGATTAGCTCTAATTAGGTTTAGTGATCAACTTTCCCATTGTCTAATCAGACTAGTATTGATAAGGTGGACTGCATTGTTTTATTGTGTGTAATGTTATCTGCTGAAGTAAATGTTGTGGCCTGTCAAAGGGAGTGTCTCTCTATCTAATATCAAATGTGTGATGGGGGATTTTATGCCTCCCCCTGAGAGTGTCCTGTTTGCATGTAACCTGAATAAAAGCAGGCTGTGTGCTCCAGCACATCAGACCTATGTTGACCCTCTAACTTGAAGCTTTGACTCATGTTTGTAGGATACAGCTTATAATCACTACAGGGATTGCTATGCTCTTCATACTCCCTTAGCTACAGGGATTGCTACAGAAGGAAGAGGATCACCTACTGGAGCCTGGTCATAGGTCCAGGGCGCAGAGCAGACGGCGAGATACCAGCCCAGCAGCGGTGGTTCATAGAGTCTGCATTACTTATGGTGGCTACGCAGCAGTTATAGTGTCCACGGTGCTGCTGCTCCTTTGGTGAGCGCTAGGAGCATCCTTTTCTACGGTCCAACTTCCAGCCAGCCTGGAGGCAACCGTAACAATATCATCATCAGCAGCAGCACTAAAGCTCCTCTCACTAAAAATGCAGGATCGTAATTAATCTAAAATGGCTGCTGCCCAGGAGCTGGGAGGGTCTGTGAGGGAGTGTCTGCTGCTGATTGGCTCAAATGTGTCTGCAGACTGTGAGATACAGGGTCAAAGTTTCCTCAATGATGACGAATAGGTGGCGGATCGAACATCGGATATTCTCCGGCGAACAGTTCGCGACATCACTAATGGTAAACTCATGTTACAGTAACGTGCACACTGCTAGAGGGGATAGTAAAGTCACGTGACAGTAACATGCACACAGCTAGTGAGGATAGTAAAGTCATGTGACAGTAACATGCACACAGCTAGAGGGGATGGTAAAGTTTTGTGACAGTAATGTGCACATAGTAAAGTCATGTGACAGTAAAATGCACACAGCTAGAGAGGATGGCACAGAGATGTGACAGTAAGGTGCACACAGCTAGAGAGGATGGTAAAGTCATGTGACAGTAACGTGCACACAGCTAGAGAGGATGGTAAAGTCATGTGACAGTAACGTGCACACAGCTAGAGAGGATGGAACAGAGATGTGACAGTAACGTGCACACAGCTAGAGAGGATGGCACAGAGATGTGACAGTAACGTGCACACAGCTAGAGAGGATGGCACAGAGATGTGACAGTAACGTACACACAGCTAGAGAGGATGGTAAAGTCATTTTACAGTAAAGTGCACAAAACTAGAGAGGATGGTAAAGTCATGTGACAGTAACGTGCACACAGCTAGAGAGGATGGTAAAGTCATGTGACAGTAATGTGCACACAACTAGAGGGGATGGTAAAGTCATGTGACAGTAACGTACACACAGCTAGAGGGGATGGTAAAGTCATGTGACAGTAACGTGCACAGAGCTAGAGAGGATGGCAAAAACATGTGACAGTAACGTACACACAGCTAGAGGGGATGGTAAAGTCATGTGACAGTAACGTGCACACAGCTAGAGAGGATGGTAAAGTCATGTTACAGTAAAGTGCACACAGCTAGAGGGGATGGTAAAGTCATGTGACAGTAACGTGCACACAGCTAGAGAGGATGGTAAAGTCATGTTACAGTAAAGTGCACACAGCTAGAGAGGATGGTAAAGTCATGTTACAGTAAAGTGCACACAGCTAGAGAGGATGGTAAAATCATGTGACAGTAACGTGCACACAGCTAGAGGGGATGTGAAAGTCATGTGACAGTAATGTGCACACAGCTAGAGGGGATGGTAAAGTCATGTGACAGTAACGTGCACACAACTAGAGAGGATAGTAAAATCATGTGACAGTAAAGTGCACACATCTAGAGAGCATGGTAAAATCATGTGACAGTAACGTGCACACATCTAGAGGGGATGGTAAAGTCATGTGACAGTAAAGTGCACACAGCTAGAGAGGATGGCACAGAGATGTGACAGTAACGTGCACACAGCTAGTGGGGATGGTAAAGTCATGTGACAGTAACGTGCACACAGCTAGAGGGGATGGTAAAGTCATGTGACAGCAACGTGCACACAGCTAGAGGGGATGGTAAAGTCATGTGACAGTAACGTGCACAGAGCTAGAGAGGATGGTAAAGTCATGTGACGGTAGCGTGCACACAGCTAGAGGGGATGGTAAAGTCATGTGACAGTAACGTGCACACAGCTATAGAGGATGGTAAAGTCATGTTACAGTAAAGTGCAGACAGCTAGAGGGGATGGTAAAGTCATGTGACAGTAACGTGCACACAGCTAGAGAGGATGGCACAGAGATGTGACAGTAACGTGCACACAGCTAGAGAGGATTTTAAAGTCATATGACAGTAATGTGCACACAGCTAGAGAGGATGGCACAGAGATGTGACAGTAAAGTGCACACAGCTAGAAGGGATGGTAAAGTCATGTGACAGTAACGTGCACACAGCTAGAGAGGATGGTAAAATCATATGACAGTAAAGTGCACACAGCTAGAGAGGATGGTATAGTCATGTGACAGTAACGTGCACACAGCTAGAGAGGATGGTAAAATCATATGACAGTAAAGTGCACACAGCTAGAGAGGATGGTAAAATCATGTGACAGTAACGTGCACACAGCTAAAGAGATGGTAAATTCATGTGACAGTAACGTGCACACAGCTAGAGAGGATGGTAAAGTCATGTGACAGTAACGTGCACACAGCTAGAGAGGATGGTAAAGTCATGTGAGTGTAACGTGTACACAGGTAGAGAGCATGGTAAAGTCATGTGACAGTAACGTACACACAGTTAGAGAGGATGGTAAAGTCATGTGACAGTAAAGTGCACACAACTAGAGAGGATGGTAAAGTCAAGTGACAGTAAAGTGCACACAGCTAGAGAGGATGGTAAAGTCATGTGACAGTAACGTACACACAGCTAGAAAGGATGGTAAAGTCATGTGATAGTAACGTGCACACAGCTAGAGAGGATGGTAAAGTCATGTGACAGTAATGTGCACACAGCTAGAGGGGATTGTAAAGTCATGTGACAGTAACGTGCACACAGCTAGAGAGGATGGTAAAGTCATGTGACAGTAACGTGCACACAGCTAGAGAGGATGGTAAAGTCATGTGACAGTAACGTGCACACAGCTAGAGACGATGGTAAAGTCATGTGAGTGTAACGTGTACACAGCTAGAGAGGATGGTAAAGTCATGTGACAGTAAAGTGCACACAGGTAGAGAGGATGGTAAAGTAATGTTACAGTAAAGTGCACACAGGTAGAGAGGATGGTAAAGTCAAGTGACAGTAAAGTGCACACAGCTAGAGAGGATGGTAAAGTCATGTGACAGTAACGTGCACACAGCTAGAGAGGATGGTAAAGTCATGTGACAGTAATGTGCACACAGCTAGAGGGGATTGTAAAGTCATGTGACAGTAACGTGCACACAGCTAGAGAGGATGGTAAAGTCATGTGACAGTAACGTGCACACAGCTAGAGAGGATGGTAAAGTCATGTGACAGTAACGTGCACACAGCTAGAGACGATGGTAAAGTCATGTGAGTGTAACGTGTACACAGCTAGAGAGGATGGTAAAGTCATGTGACAGTAAAGTGCACACAGGTAGAGAGGATGGTAAAGTAATGTTACAGTAAAGTGCACACAGGTAGAGAGGATGGTAAAGTCAAGTGACAGTAAAGTGCACACAGCTAGAGAGGATGGTAAAGTCATGTGACAGTAACGTGCACACAGCTAGAGAGGATGGTAAAGTCATGTGACAGTAAAGTGCATACAGTTAAAGGGGATGGTAAAGTCATGTGACAGCAACGTGCACAGAGCTAGAGAGGATAGTAAAGTCATCTGACAGTAACGTGCACACAGCTAGAGAGGATGGCACAGAGATGTGACAGTAACGTGCACACAGCTAGAGAGGATGGTAAAGTCATGTGACAGTAACGTGCACACAGCTAGAGAGGATGGTAAAGTCATGTGACAGTAACGTGTACACAGCTAGAGAGGATAGTAAAGTCATGTGACAGTAAAGTGCACACAGCTAGAGAGGATGGTAAAGTCATGTGACAGTAACGTGCACACAGCTAGAGAGGATGGTAAAGTCATGTGACAGTAAAGTGCACACAGCTAGAGAGGATGGTAAAGTCATGTGACAGTAACGTGCACACAGCTAGAGGGGATGGTCAAGTCATTTTACAGTAACATGCACACAGCTAGAGGGGATGGTAAAGTCATGTGACAGTAACGTGCACACAGCTAGAGGGGATGGTAAAGTTATGTGACATTAACGTGCACACAGCTAGAGAGGATGACACAGAGATGTGACAGTAACGTGCACACAGCTAGAGAGGATGGCGCAGAGATGTGACAGTAACGTGCACACAGTTAGAGAGGATGGTAAAGTCATGTGACAGTAAAGTGCACACATCTAGAGAGGATGGCACAGAGATGTGACAGTAACGTGCACACAGCTAGAGAGGATGGTAAAGTCATGTGACAGTAACGTGCACACAGCTAGAGAGGATGGTAAAGTCATTTTACAGTAAAGTGCACAAAACTAGAGAGGATGGTAAAGTCATGTGACAGTAACGTACACACAGCTAGAGAGGATGGTAAAGTCATGTGACAGTAACGTACACACAGCTAGAGAGGATGGTAAAGTCATGTGACAGTAACGTGCACACAGCTAGAGAGGATGGTAAAGTCATGTGACAGTAACGTGCACACAACTAGAGAGGATGGTAAAGTCATGTGACAGTAACGTGCACACAGCTAGAGGGGATGGTAAAGTCATGTGACAGTAACGTGCACACAGCTAGAGAGGATGGTAAAGTCATGTGACAGTAACGTGCACACAGCTAGAGGGGATGGTAAAGTCATGTGACAGTAACGTGCACACAACTAGAGAGGATGGTAAAGTCATGTGACAGTAACGTGCACACAGCTAGAGGGGATGGTAAAGTCATGTGACAGTAACGTGCACAGAGCTAGAGAGGATGGCAAAGTCATGTGACAGTAACGTGCACACAGCTAGAGGGGATGGTAAAGTCATGTGACAGTAACGTGCACACAGCTAGAGAGGATGGTAAAGTAATGTTACAGTAACGTGCACACAGCTAGAGAGGATGGTAAAGTCATGTGACAGTAAAGTGCACACAGCTAGAGAGGATGGTAAAGTCATGTTACAGTAATGTGCACACAGCTAGAGAGGATGGTAAAGTCATGTGACAGTAACGTGCACACAGCTAGAGGGGATGGTAAAGTCATGTGACAGTAATGTGCACACAGCTAGAGGGGATGGTAAAGTCATGTGACAGTAATGTGCACACAGCTAGAGACGATGGCACAGAGATGTGACAGTAACGTGCACACAGCTAGAGGGGATGTGAAAGTCATGTGACAGTAATGTGCACACAGCTAAAGGGGATGGTAAAGTCATGTGACAGTAACATGCACACAGCTAGAGAGGATGGCACAGAGATGTGACAGTAACGTGCACACAGCTAGAGGGGATGTGAAAGTCATGTGACAGTAATGTGCACACAGCTAAAGGGGATGGTAAAGTCATGTGACAGTAACATACACACAGCTAGAGAGGATGGTAAAGTCATGTGACAGTAACGTGCACACAGCTAGAGAGGATAGTAAAGTCATGTGACAGTAAAGTGCACACAGCTAGAGCATAGTTGCCAACATTTGAAAACATTTTCCAGGGACACTTTGCAGCTATCAATTACCTGCATGCAAATTTTTACCACACCCCCTGCCCTAAAGTTCCGCCCACTTTGCCAAACCCACATAATTAACATAATTTTGCTCCGCCCATTTATTATGGTGGAAAAAAATATCTATAAAGAACCAATTTAAAAGGTTACATGCCCTTATGTCTCACTCCTGTGCAGATTATGCAGACTCAAAATGTATAATTCAAACAAAAGTCACATTCTGTGGCTTTGTATTAATAAATAAATTAGCAGTCTGACTTTAATATATATACAATATTATATATATAATTAATATCCTAATTATGTATTAATTACTAATGAGGTAATGTGTTACAGAAATATATAATTAGTAACAGACCCACAGGTAAACATTTCAAATGGTTTACACCACTCAAACATCTCCATATAAAGTACAGGTGTTGACATCCTTATTTACTTATTTAAAAATACTGAGACTGCATAAAGCTAAAAATAATTTGCTGAAAGAGCTTACAATCTAATGTGACTGAGCAACTATGCCTGTACACTCAGTGAAGAGATCCCTCCCTGCTCATTGCCTTACATGATGTCCAATGTCACTCTGGTACCCTCAGTTTAACACAACATAAGTTTATTAACTTTAAAGATTCACACCTCTTGTCACTTCTCTCCCCAGTCTTGGAACACTTTCTGAATTTAACCACATGGCACTGATTCCACAATACTTTTGTATTCAACATTAAATGTTTGTAAATGTATTATCAAAAAAGGCATCCATATTGCACAAAACTGTACAATGTGCGGGAGTGAAAACAAATTATTTTAAACAGGTCACTTTATGAGAAGGTGGCAGTTTCATTTATACAAGTAGACTTTCCCATTTTTCGATAGAAGAAACTTTACATGTTTACTGAAACATGTCACCTCTGAGTAAGAATATCTGGCATAAATACAAATTCATAGGTTGTTTTTTTAACTTATAAATAAGTTTAGCCAATGTAACTAAGGATTTTGCATTTGTAGTTCAATCATTTACATATGAAATCATATATACCCTAAAACCCTCTGTAAGGCACTGACTTTTTAATTACTACTAACAGAGCTATCAAGAGATTGTTTCTCAGCTTTTCTCACACGGCCCCTCAGCCCATTATCCCCAGCACAACCAAGTGCCAGAGAGAGTTGAACTGGGCTGTACTTGCACGTGCCAGAGAGAGTTGAACTGGGCTGTACTTGTACTGACACATAAGTGATCTGATATTTGGTGTGCTGTGTTACTGGGGATACTAGGCTGTACTGGTACTCAGTTCCAGTACAGCCCAGTATCCCCAGTAACACCAGCACACCTAATATCAGATCACTATGTGCCAGAGAGTGCAAGTACAGCCCATTTTGATATCCCAGTACTCCAGTTTAGATTACATAGTATTACTATGTACCAGAGTTCTGATTCCCAGTAGAGCCCAGATCAAATGCTATAGTATCACCAGGTACCAGAGATTTCCGAGTCCCAGTACAGCCCAGTATAACCCTGCACAGATCACACTATAGCAGCATATGCCCAGTCCCAGTCCCCTGTTTAGCTCACACTAACTGACCATATAATGAGTCCCAGTATCCCCTGCACAGATCACACTATATCAGCATATGTCCAGTCCCAGTACAACCCAGTATCCACAGCACAGATCACTGACTATATGACCATATAATGAGTCCCAGTATCCCCTGCACAGATCACACTATATCAGCATATGTCCAGTCCCAGTACAACCCAGTATCCACTGCCCAGATCACTGACTATATGACCATATAATGAGTCCCAGTATCCCCTGCACAGATCACACTATATCAGCATATGTCCAGTCCCAGTACAACCCAGTATCCACAGCACAGATCACTGACTATATGACCATATAATGAGTACCAGTATCTCCAGCTGCAGCTCACACTCCCCAGCCCAGCTCCGGTGCTCTGTCTCAGCTGTGATATTTTCCCCACCACTCCTACATTAACTCCTGTCACTTCTCCTGCATCTGATCTGCTAAGGAAGTTTACAGTCTCTGACCTTTAGTGAGCTACATGAAGTGTTACACACAAACTAGTTCACCTCATAAACCTGGTGTCCGTTGTGATCGTATCTCCGGGTGACACCAGGTTCCGGCTGCCATCTGCTACCACCGTCTCACTCAGCCACTTGCGAGCTACTGGTAACCACTGCCATCCTCATGCTGTCACATTACGGGCCCTACCTATATGAGAGGCAAGCGGGGTCACGTGACGGTAATGACGTTGCGTGCTGACGTCACTGCCTGTCCTGACTGCACGATCACGAGCAGCACTATTCTAGCTCAGATTCAAAGGAGACTCAGTCAGTCATTGACAATAGTTACAGATGTGCTAGCTAAGCCGGTGCTGCAGTCTGCTACTGCTAGTTGCCGGGACAGTCCGGGACATTTAAATGGCCGGGACTGGGTCCCAAATTCCGGGACTGTCCCGGCAAATACGGGACAGTTGGCAACTATGCTAGAGAGGATGGTAAAGTCATGTGACAGTAACGTGCACACAGCTAGAGAGGATGGTAAAGTCATGTGACAGTAAAGTGCACACAGCTAGAGAGGATGGTAAAGTCATGTGACAGTAACATGCACACAGCTAGAGGGGATGGTCAAGTCATTTTACAGTAACATGCACACAGCTAGAGGGGATGGTAAAGTCATGTGACAGTAACGTGCACACAGCTAGAGGGGATGGTAAAGTTATGTGACATTAACGTGCACACAGCTAGAGAGGATGACACAGAGATGTGACAGTAACGTGCACACAGCTAGAGAGGATGGCGCAGAGATGTGACAGTAACGTGCACACAGTTAGAGAGGATGATAAAGTCATGTGACAGTAATGTGCACACAGCTAGAGACGATGGCACAGAGATGTGACAGTAACGTGCACACAGCTAGAGGGGATGTGAAAGTCATGTGACAGTAATGTGCACACAGCTAAAGGGGATGGTAAAGTCATGTGACAGTAACATACACACAGCTAGAGAGGATGGTAAAGTCATGTGACAGTAACGTGCACACAGCTAGAGAGGATGGTAAAGTCAAGTGACAGTAAAGTGCACACAGCTAGAGAGGATGGTAAAGTCATGTGACAGTAACGTACACACAGCTAGAGAGGATGGTAAAGTCATGTGATAGTAACGTGCACTGTGAGGATGGTAAAGTCATGTGACAGTAATGTGCACACAGCTAGAGGGGATTGTAAAGTCATGTGACAGTAACGTGCACACAGCTAGAGAGGATGGTAAAGTCATGTGACAGTAAAGTGCACACAGGTAGAGAGGATGCTAAAGTCATGTTACAGTAAAGTGCACACAGGTAGAGAGGATGGTAAAGTCATGTGACAGTAATGTGCACACAGCTAGAGAGGATTGTAAAGTCATGTGACAGTAACGTGCACACAGCTAAAGGGGATGGTAAATTCATGTGACAGTAACGTGCACACAGCTAGAGAGGATGGTAAAGTCATGTGACAGTTAACGTGCACACAGCTAGAGACGATGGTAAAGTCATGTGAGTGTAACGTGTACACAGCTAGAGAGGATGGTAAAGTCATGTGACAGTAAAGTGCACACAGGTAGAGAGGATGGTAAAGTCATGTTACAGTAAAGTGCACACAGGTAGAGAGGATGGTAAAGTCAAGTGACAGTAAAGTGCACACAGCTAGAGAGGATGGTAAAGTCATGTGACAGTAACGTGCACACAGCTAGAGAGGATGGTAAAGTCATGTGACAGTAACGTACACACAGGTAGAGAGGATGGTAAAGTCATGTGACAGTAAAGTGCATACAGTTAAAGGGGATGGTAAAGTCATGTGACAGCAACGTGCACAGAGCTAGAGAGGATAGTAAAGTCATCTGACAGTAACGTGCACACAGCTAGAGAGGATGGCACAGAGATGTGACAGTAACGTGCACACAGCTAGAGAGGATGGTAAAGTCATGTGACAGTAACGTGCACACAGCTAGAGAGGATGGTAAAGTCATGTGACAGTAACGTGTACACAGCTAGAGAGGATAGTAAAGTCATGTGACAGTAAAGTGCACACAGCTAGAGAGGATGGTAAAGTCATGTGACAGTAACGTGCACACAGCTAGAGAGGATGGTAAAGTCATGTGACAGTAAAGTGCACACAGCTAGAGAGGATGGTAAAGTCATGTGACAGTAACGTGCACACAGCTAGAGGGGATGGTCAAGTCATTTTACAGTAACATGCACACAGCTAGAGGGGATGGTAAAGTCATGTGACAGTAACGTGCACACAGCTAGAGGGGATGGTAAAGTTATGTGACATTAACGTGCACACAGCTAGAGAGGATGACACAGAGATGTGACAGTAACGTGCACACAGCTAGAGAGGATGGCGCAGAGATGTGACAGTAACGTGCACACAGTTAGAGAGGATGGTAAAGTCATGTGACAGTAAAGTGCACACATCTAGAGAGGATGGCACAGAGATGTGACAGTAACGTGCACACAGCTAGAGAGGATGGTAAAGTCATGTGACAGTAGCGTGCACACAGCTAGAGAGGATGGTAAAGTCATTTTACAGTAAAGTGCACAAAACTAGAGAGGATGGTAAAGTCATGTGACAGTAACGTACACACAGCTAGAGAGGATGGTAAAGTCATGTGACAGTAACGTACACACAGCTAGAGAGGATGGTAAAGTCATGTGACAGTAACGTGCACACAGCTAGAGAGGATGGTAAAGTCATGTGACAGTAACGTGCACACAACTAGAGAGGATGGTAAAGTCATGTGACAGTAACGTGCACACAGCTAGAGAGGATGGTAAAGTCATGTGACAGTAACGTGCACACAGCTAGAGGGGATGGTAAAGTCATGTGACAGTAACGTGCACAGAGCTAGAGAGGATGGCAAAGTCATGTGACAGTAACGTGCACACAGCTAGAGGGGATGGTAAAGTCATGTGACAGTAACGTGCACACAGCTAGAGAGGATGGTAAAGTAATGTTACAGTAACGTGCACACAGCTAGAGAGGATGGTAAAGTCATGTGACAGTAAAGTGCACACAGCTAGAGCATAGTTGCCAACATTTGGTAAAGTCATGTGACAGTAACGTGCACACAGCTAGAGAGGATGGTAAAGTAATGTTACAGTAACGTGCACACAGCTAGAGAGGATGGTAAAGTCATGTGACAGTAACGTGCACACAGCTAGAGGGGATGGTAAAGTCATGTGACAGTAATGTGCACACAGCTAGAGACGATGGCACAGAGATGTGACAGTAACGTGCACACAGCTAGAGGGGATGTGAAAGTCATGTGACAGTAATGTGCACACAGCTAAAGGGGATGGTAAAGTCATGTGACAGTAACATGCACACAGCTAGAGAGGATGGCACAGAGATGTGACAGTAACGTGCACACAGCTAGAGGGGATGTGAAAGTCATGTGACAGTAATGTGCACACAGCTAAAGGGGATGGTAAAGTCATGTGACAGTAACATACACACAGCTAGAGAGGATGGTAAAGTCATGTGACAGTAACGTGCACACAGCTAGAGAGGATAGTAAAGTCATGTGACAGTAAAGTGCACACAGCTAGAGAGGATGGTAAAGTCATGTGACAGTAACGTGCACACAGCTAGAGAGGATGGTAAAGTCATGTGACAGTAAAGTGCACACAGCTAGAGAGGATGGTAAAGTCATGTGACAGTAACATGCACACAGCTAGAGGGGATGGTCAAGTCATTTTACAGTAACATGCACACAGCTAGAGGGGATGGTAAAGTCATGTGACAGTAACGTGCACACAGCTAGAGGGGATGGTAAAGTTATGTGACATTAACGTGCACACAGCTAGAGAGGATGACACAGAGATGTGACAGTAACGTGCACACAGCTAGAGAGGATGGCGCAGAGATGTGACAGTAACGTGCACACAGTTAGAGAGGATGGTAAAGTCATGTGACAGTAATGTGCACACAGCTAGAGACGATGGCACAGAGATGTGACAGTAACGTGCACACAGCTAGAGGGGATGTGAAAGTCATGTGACAGTAATGTGCACACAGCTAAAGGGGATGGTAAAGTCATGTGACAGTAACATACACACAGCTAGAGAGGATGGTAAAGTCATGTGACAGTAACGTGCACACAGCTAGAGAGGATGGTAAAGTCAAGTGACAGTAAAGTGCACACAGCTAGAGAGGATGGTAAAGTCATGTGACAGTAACGTACACACAGCTAGAGAGGATGGTAAAGTCATGTGATAGTAACGTGCACACAGCTAGAGAGGATGGTAAAGTCATGTGACAGTAAAGTGCACACAGCTAGAGAGGATGGTAAAGTCATGTGACAGTAACGTGCACACAGCTAGAGAGGATAGTAAAGTCATGTGACAGTAATGTGCACACAGCTAGAGGGGATTGTAAAGTCATGTGACAGTAACGTGCACACAGCTAGAGAGGATGGTAAAGTCATGTGACAGTAAAGTGCACACAGGTAGAGAGGATGGTAAAGTCATGTTACAGTAAAGTGCACACAGGTAGAGAGGATGGTAAAGTCATGTGACAGTAATGTGCACACAGCTAGAGAGGATTGTAAAGTCATGTGACAGTAACGTGCACACAGCTAAAGGGGATGGTAAATTCATGTGACAGTAACGTGCACACAGCTAGAGAGGATGGTAAAGTCATGTGACAGTAACGTGCACACAGCTAGAGAGGATGGTAAAGTCATGTGAGTGTAACGTGTACACAGCTAGAGAGGATGGTAAAGTCATGTGACAGTAACGTACACACAGCTAGAGAGGATGGCACAGAGATGTGACAGTAAAGTGCACACAACTAGAGAGGATGGTAAAGTCATGTGACAGTAACGTGCACAGAGCTAGAGAGGATGGTAAAGTCATGTGACAGTAACGTACACACAGCTAGAGAGGATGGCACAGAGATGTGATAGTAATGTGCACACAGCTAGAGAGGATGGTAAAGTCATGTTACAGTAACGTACACACAGCTAGAGAGGATGGCACAGAGATGTGATAGTAATGTGCACACAGCTAGAGAGGATGGTAAAGTCATGTTACAGTAACGTGCACACAGCTAGAGGGGATGGTCAAGTCATTTTACAGTAACATGCACACAGCTAGAGAGGATGGTAAAGTCATGTTACAGTAAAGTGCACACAGCTAGAGGGGATAGTAAGTCATGTGACAGTAACGTGCACACAGCTAGAGGGGATGGTAAAGTTATGTGACATTAACGTGCACACAGCTAGAGAGGATGGCACAGAGATTTGACAGTAACGTGCACACAGCTAGAGAGGATGGCACAGAGATGTGACAGTAACGTGCACACAGTTAGAGAGGATGGTAAAGTCATGTGACAGTAACGTGCACACAGCTAGAGAGGATGGTAAAGTCATGTGACTGTAAAGTGCACACAGCTAGAGAGGATGGTAAAGTTATGTGATAGTAACGTGAACACAGCTAGAGAGGATGGTAAAGTCATGTTACAGTAACGTGCACACAGCTAGAGGGGATGGTCAAGTCATTTTACAGTAAAGTGCACACAGCTAGAGAGGATGGCACAGAGATGTGACAGTAACGTGCACACAGCTAGAGAGGATGGTAAAGTCATGTGACAGTAAAGTGCATACAACTAGAGAGGATGGTAAAGTCATGTGACAGTAACGTGCACACAGCTAGAGAGGATGGTAAAGTCATGTGACAGCAACGTGCACACAGCTAGAGAGGATGGTAAAGTCATGTGACAGTAAAGTGCACACAGCTAGAGAGGATGGTAAAGTGCCCACAGCTAGAGAGGATGGTGAAGTCATGTAATAGTAATGTGCACACAGCTAGAGAGGATGGTAAAGTCATGTTACAGTAATGTGCACACAGCTAGAGAGGATGGTAAAGTCATTTTACAGTAAAGTGCACACAGCTAGAGAGGATGGTAAAGTAATGTGACAGTAACATGCACACAGCTAGAGAGGATGGTAAAGTCATGTGACAGTAAAGTGCACACAGGTAGAGAGAATGGTAAAGTCATGTTACAGTAAAGTGCACACAGGTAGAGAGGATGGTAAAGTCATGTGACAGTAACGTGCAGACAGCTAGAGAGGATGGTAAAGTCATGTGACAGTAAAGTGCAAACAGCTAAAGGGGATGGTAAAGTCATGTGACAGTAACGTGTACACAGAGCTAGAGAGTATAGTAAAGTCATCTGACAGTAACGTGCACACAGCTAAAGAGGATGGCACAGAGATGTGACAGTAACGTGCATACATCTAGAGCAGTGGCGTGACTAGGGGGTGCGGGGGGTGCGGGCCGCACCACCGTGACACCCTCCAGGGGATGACACCACCAAAAATTTTTTTATTTAAATTCAAAGAAATACAATGTAGAGATATTTTTATTAGAGGGGCCAGCATTTGTAAACATAAGTGGGACTGGGGAAGTTGTAGACACTTCTTTTTTTTTGCCCCTTGAGCCAGCGCTGCAATTTCCACAAATAGTTTTCCCGGCTGCTTTTGCTTGTTTGTACTTTGCTCCTCCTCTGCCCAATTTTACTATGAATGTTTGGGTGTGCCGTGGGGCTTGCAAAGTTGCGCTGCTAGCCTAAACCTGCCTGCCTATCTGTGCTCACTGCTCAGTGACGTGTGGAGAAGTGGAGTCACTCAGTGCTGTGCTGTCTCTCTAAACGGGAACTGGGAAATCATGAGGGGGATGCTTGGCACCTGACCGACTGTTTTTGTGTGTGTGTGTGTGTGTGTGTGTCTGAGTGCTTTTGTGTGTGTGTCTGAGTGTTTCTGTGTGTGTGCCTGTGTTTTTGTGTGTGTGTGTCTAAGTGTTTGTGTGTGTGTGTGTGTGTCTACGTGTTTGTGTGTGTGTGTATAAGTGTTTGTGTGTGCCTGAGTGTTTTTGTGTGCGTGTGTGTCAGAGTGTTTTTGTGTGTGTCTGAGTATGTTTCAAAGTGTGTCTGAGTGTATCAGAGTGTTTGTATGTGTGTGTGCCTGCTTTCTGGGGGGGGGGGGTGACACCATAAGTTACCGCACCGGGTGACACCAACCCTAGTGACGCCACTGAGCTAGAGAGGATGGTAAAGTCATGTGACAGTAACGTGCACACAGCTAAAGGGGATGGTAAAGTCATGTGACAGTAACGTGCACACAGCTAGAGAGGATGGTAAAGTCATGTGACAGTAACGTGCACACAGCTAGAGAGGATAGTAAAGTCATGTGACAGTAAAGTGCACACAGCTAGAGAGGATGGCAGAGATCTGACAGTAACGTGCACACAGCTAGAGAGGATGGTAAAGTCATGTGACAGTAACGTGCACACAGCTAAAGGGGATGGTAAAGTCATCTGACAGTAACGTGCACACAGCTAGAGAGGATGGTAAAGTCATGTGACAGTAAAGTGCACACAACTAGAGAGGATAGTAAAGTCATGTGACAGTAAAGTGCACACAGCTAGAGAGGATGGCAGAGATCTGACAGTAACGTGCACACAGCTAGAGAGGATGGTAAAGTCATGTGACAGTAACGTGCACACAGCTAAAGGGGATGGTAAAGTCATCTGACAGTAACGTGCACACAGCTAGAGAGGATGGTAAAGTCATGTGACAGTAAAGTGCACACAACTAGAGAGGATAGTAAAGTCATGTGACAGTAACGTGCACACAGCTAGAGGGGATGGTAAAGTCATGTGACAGTAACGTGCACACAGCTAGAGAGGATGGTAAAGTAATGTGACAGTAAAGGGCACACAGCTAGAGAGGATGGCACAGAGATGTGACAGTAACGTGCACACAGCTAGAGAGGATGGCACAGAGATGTGACAGTAACGTGCACACAGCTAGAGAGGATGGTAAAGTCGTTTTACAGTAAAGTGCACACAGCTAGAGGGGATAGTAAAGTCATGTGACAGTAAAGTGCGCACAGCTAGAGGGGATAGTAAAGTCATGTGACAGTAAAGTGCACACAGCTAGACAGGGTGGCACAATGGGGAGAGACAGCTGGTATTTCCCCCTCTTCGCTCTCACAGTCTCAGGGGCACAAACAGTAATGAAACAAAGGGACAAGCAGTCTCATACCTGTAAGTGGCACTGATGATAAAGTAACAACCAATGAAGATAAAGAACTCTCTGTACAGCAGTTTGTAAATGCTGCCACGCCAGCGAAGGAGCAGTCTGGAAAAGGTGCCAAGCCGTGCATCCGCCACACGGTTACTGTATGTCACTGTCATTGGCACTCACGTGAACAGGTCTTGCTACAGCTGAAAGACACAGTGAACATTAGTAGCCTCTGATACTTAATATATGTATATGATATCTACATATCTAATAGGTAGAAAATATTTACCTCCTTTAAGAAATAGGGACGTCAGCACTGTTTTTTTTTTTTTTTTTTTTTTTTTAAATTGTCTTTATTAAGAGCTTTGAAAATGACAATAAGGTTACTCATTACTTACATTAGTGAAAGTTACAGACAGGATTAACATTGAGCAAATACCCATTGCCATTGACACATACATAAGAATTGGGTAATTCGTGAAGAAATTCCAGTGAATATGACATAAAATTTATACCCCAAATAGACATTTTTAATTTTTACAAAACATAATAACAGTGATTAACTTTTGATTATAACTGAAAGAGGATTAAAGAAGAATCCTCCGTAACTAGAGGGAAGAAGAAGAGGATAGAAAGCCAAGAGAGAAGAAGGGAAAGGGGAGGGGAAGAGGGGAAAAAAAAATAGATCTCAGTTGTCTCCAACTAGATTGTGCCAGTCCAAATCGATTTCATCATTTCATATGTTTCTAATTTGTTTGTCTTGAGGTAATGATATCTTTCCAAGGACAAAAGTTCCAAGACCACTGACCTCCACTCCTCCAGCGAAGGTGTAATTTTGGTTTTCCAGTGCTTAGGAATCAGTTTCTTTGCTGCCGTGAGCATTATCAACATCAATGGTTTTTTGCCAAGGCCAGTCAATTTAGGTATGGAGAGAAACAAGGCAGTCCTAATATCGGGATCAACCCGAACCGAGACTACCTCTGAGATGGCAGAAAAAACACCCTTCCAGAATCCGTCCAATAAAGGGCACGTCCACCATATGTGGTGTAGGGAGCCCTCTTCCCCGCAACCCCTCCAGCATGAGCTATGTAGTGATGGGAAAATTTTATGTAACCTTGATGGGGTCAAGTACCACCTACACAAAAGTTTCAGGTGGACTTCCTGCATCATTGCTGAGACAGATGCTTGTTTGGTTAGTTTGAAAGCTTTCAGCCAGAGTTCCTCGTCTATTTCGCAACCAAGGTCTCTACACCAAGAGTGTGTGTATGAGGGGAGGATCGATGAGTCTGGGACCCCGACAAGTTTATATAGTTTTGAAATGAGGTGGGTTGGGGGGGTCGGGGCTAGACATAATTTTTCAAAAGGAGTAGTGTTTCTTCCTAGCTCAGTTTTATGTTTGTTATGAGAGATAAAATGTATCATTTAATGATAGTGGATCCATGATGAGAAAACCTCCCTGTGAGTGTCTTTCAGTTCAGTTTGAGATTTAAATTTGCCATTTTCAGTGGCATAATGTACGGACCCTACCTTTAGATTGTAAGGTTGTTTAGAGGTGAAGCCTAATTGTCGGTATGGTAAATCTACATGTTCAATAATAGAGGTGGTGGTGGGGTTTCTAGAGGATATGTGCGTTGGTGAAGTCAATATCTTATCCCACTCTAAGAGGATACCGGCCGTCAGGTGATAAGAGTGTAATGATTTGGGTCGTCTGGTAGGTGCGGTCCATGCTAGTGTTGCTACATTGTTAAGTTTGAAAATGTGCCTGTCAATTTGTATCCAAGCCTTGCTATCTGAGTTATGAGCCCATTCAACTATGTGTTGCAGCGTTACTGCGTATTTATAGGCTTGTAGATGTGGAACACCCAGTCCTCCATTGTCCCTAGGTAGGAACATAGTTTTTTTCGGAATTCTTGGCCTGGAACCTATCCAAATGAATTGTTCAAAGGCCTTCTGGAGGTGCGTAATGTAAGCCTCAGGGATTGTGATAGGGAGAGTCTGGAACAGATAAAGAAGTCTCGGGAGGATGTTCATCTTAAGGACTCCAATCCTCCCTAGCCATGAAATTTGTTTATTTTTCCAAGTGGAAAGGTCCCTAATTATTATGTTTTTTAGGTTGGCATAATTAGATTTAAATAAGTCTTGTGTTGAAGGGGTCAGGTAGATTCCCAGGTATTTGATTTTTTTTTGAGCAATAGGGATCTTGAATTTTTCCTTCAACCCTAGTATAACCCTCGGATTAGTGTTAATTTTCAGTATTTCTGACTTGGAAATGTTTAATTGGAAGTTGGAAACTTTTCCATAACATTCCAATTCCGATAATAATTCTGGCACCGACATTTCAGGTTCTGTAAGCATGAACAAAGCATCATCTGCATATAAAGCCTGCTTATGTTCAACCTCCCCCACCACCACCCCCCTGATACCTGGATTATTTCTAACTTTTTGCGCAAGTGCTTTCATGGCTATGGCAAAGAGCAAAGGGGATAGGGGGCACCCTTGTCTGGTGCCGTTGTGTATATCAAAGGATTCAGACAAGGTGCCATTAATTCTGATTCGTGCGTTTGGAAAGGAATATAGTGCCAGGGACATATTCAGGAAGGGAAACGGTATTCCCATTTCCTCCATTGTTCTGCGTAAGAAGGGCCAGCCCACCCTGTCAAACGCCTTTTCCGCATCGGTTGCGAAAAGGGCTAAGGGTGTGTTAGTGATTTTAGCGTGATTTATTAACTGTATGACTTTGATGGTGTTGTCACGGGCTTCCCGCCCAGGGACAAAGCCAACCTGGTCTGTAGAAATTAAGAAAGGTAGATATTTATTCAGCCGATTGGCAAGGATCTTGGCTAGTAACTTCATATCGGTGTTGATGAGGGAGATTGATCTGAAATTTTCTGGACATGTGGCAGCCTTACCGGGTTTGGGAATTACTGTGATGTGGGCTTCTAAAAGTGACCTTGACAAGCTGGGATTATCTCTTAGTTTATTGAAAAGTTTAAGGAGGTGGGGAGACAGAATATCTTTAAACATTTTATAATATTTAGAGGAGAATCCGTCTGGGCCAGGGCTTTTACCCGAGGGGGTATCTTTAATAGCCTGGTGGAGTTCATCCTCAGAGATAGGGGATTCTAAGTGTGTTCTTGCCTCATCAGATAAAGTAGGGAGATTTAGATTTTGGAAATATTTGTCTATGTTTGTCGTCAGGTCATTTGTATTGACATGAGGATGAGATGAGTTGTTTGGGTCGTCAATACTGTATAGAGAGCTGTAATAGTCTCGGAAAGTAGCCGCTATGGATTTACTGTTATGTATGATAAGGCCCTCTTTTGTTTTTAAAGAGTGGGTATAAGCTGACAATTGCTTCCTACGGAGGGACCTTGCTAGGATTTTCCCTGGCTTGTTGCCGCCCTCATAATAAAATTGTTTTAAATATAGAGCCTTGCGTTGATGTGTCTCTGTTAAGAATTGTTTGAGGTCTTTCCTAGCTTGCATGAGCGCTTGTGTTAGTATGCCGTCTTTAGGATTCTGTTTGTGTTCTTTTTCAATGGAGTTGATTTTAGATAACAGAGTGGAATGTAGTTCTCTAGTTTGCCTAGAAATCCTCGCTTTGTGCTTGATAAATAAACCCCGAATCACCGGTTTATGGGCCTCCCATTCTAATAGATCTGAGGAGGAGGTGTTTATATTTACTGAAAAGTATTCTGTTAAGTGTCTCTTTGCCTCCTCAAGGATTAGGGGATTTGTGAGCAATGTGTCGTCTAGTCTCCATGTTCTATCTGTGATTGGCAGGTCTGGCCATGTAACTGAACATGTGACTGGTGCGTGGTCTGACCATGTTATGTTTCCTATGTGGCATTGGTTGATAAGGGTTAGACCATTAGTGTCTGTGAAAATGTGATCTATACGTGTATAGCAGTTATGGGGGGAGGAGAAGAAAGTGTAGTCCTTCGCATAAGGGTGTAGTGTTCTCCAAACATCGTGAAGTGATAGACTCTGTAGAGAGTTCTTCACAGATTTCAGAACAGATCTAGGTGTGCTAGAGGAGCCTCTGGAGGCATCTATCGAGGGGTCAAAGGAGATATTAAAGTCCCCAGCTAAGAGGATCACTCCCCTGGCATGGTCAAGCAATAAATTGGATATCTTTTTGAAGAATTTGTTCTGGCTCTGGTTGGGGGCATAAATGTTAAGTAATGTGAGCTGCTGACCAAAGAGGGAGCCAAGCGGTAGGATATAGCGGCCTTCCGGGTCTTTTATGGTCTGCGCTAATTGGAACGGAAGGGATTTGTGGATCAGTATTCCCACTCCCCCTTTTTTGCAAGGCCCTGAAGCAAAACAAGCTATAGGGTGATGTGATGGGGACCATCGGGGTTCCTTACCTTTTAGGAAATGTGTCTCCTGAAGCATCAGAATTTGGCTATAGAGTTTGTTTAGTTCCCTGAGGACAATTGATCTCTTCCCTGGGCTATTTAGCCCTTTGACATTCACTGAAGTTAGCTGGAAGGAGTGATCTCGGAACCTGCTAGGTTTGGTTGACATCTTCTCAGCCTAAAAAAAAAAAAAAAAAAAAAAAAAAAAGGGGGGAGAGGGGGAGGAGAGAGGGAGGAGAGAGAGGATTAGGGAAAGAGAAAGGAAAGAATTGGAAGAAGATAGAGAAAAGAGATATCGACTATAAGCGGAGTTAAGATGCTTAGATGTAGACACCTAATACAAAGTGTATACCCAACAAAATTAAAAAACGGGGGGAAGTATCTCTATTACCAGTAATATTACTAAGGTAAGCTTCAAACATCAAGGACGTAAATAAGGGAATGATGCCAAGGGGGGGGGGGTGCAGAGGTGGGAGGGGGGAAGTAAAGGGATTCTCACTAGTAAATGGAAATGATCTCCTATGAAGAGGTCATGAGGGGGAATTTAAAAATACTCTATTGTGTGGGAAAGGTCTCCCATGTAGAACACAGAGATACGTCTGAATATACAGCCCTCTTATAAAATTTGAAGAGGCCTTACACACAAGGGTCTAGCCTAGCATCAATTGTTTTAAGTAAGGAGGGGAACATTAGCATACATCAGTAAACTCAGTCCATTATACTTAATACAATGAGATAAGATGGGGGCTTTCTAAATGCAACTGAGTTAATCTGTAACAACTTAACTATTATGAACTATATGAACGACAACAGCATAAAAAACATTTAGGCAAATTATTGGTTGCATAACAGTCTTTTTTTAGAATAAAAGGGGGCATAAATTTGCTTAGGTAGATTGGGCCCACAGTGTCTTTATCCTATGAAGAGTTCCAGGAAGGTATGAATCTACCATTCTCCAAGATATGTGGACCTCAGCAAAAAGGAACATATAACCCTTAATACTCATGTACACATCAAACTGGAGCAAAAAAGGATACAGCGCTAAGCAGGACCAAGTCCATTTTTCATACTGCCTAGTAATGTGGTGTTGGTATTACCTGTTATCAAATCGTATTTTTAGCTTTTGACCTCAAAAATTGAAGTTGTGATCCAAACAATCTGAACCAAATGTTCAACTCTATAATAGAGGTAAAAGTGCCTCTGTATCCTCAAGATTAGAACAGGAAGGGACCCACATTTCATCTCCCCTCTTTGCTGCTAGAGGTTGTTGCAGGGTCTTGGTGATGGGTGACGTCATCTGGGGTCCAGGGAAGAGAGAGTTCTTTGTAAAAGGCACCGGGGTCCGAATCTGGTCTAAAGATTGCTGTTCTGTTGTGAAAGGTAGCTATGATCAACACCGGGAAGCCCCATTTGTAGTGAATTTTATTGGTTTTTAAAACAGATGTGACATGGGATAATTCCCTCCTTTTTTGCAATGTTATTGGGGATAAGTCAGAGAATAATTGGATTTCTTCTCCCACGTGTGTAATAGGGCCTTTGTCCCTAGCATAGCGAAGAAGTTCCTCTTTATCCTTATATCGTAGAAATTTGACTATTATGTCTCTCGGGGGTGCCTTTGGGGGGGTCTCGGCCGTATAGCCCTATGAGCTCTTTCTATTTGAAGGTCTTCTGCTTCTGGGCTGTTTTTTATTATTCTGAAGAGGGCTTGGAGGTTCCCCTCTATTGCTGGGGGTAAAACTGTCTCAGAGACACCCCTTATCCTGAGGTTGTTCCGCCTGCAGCGGTTCTCCAGGTCCTCCATTTTGTCAGAGAGGGCCTGGATCTTGCAATCTTGTGCTGAAATGTTTGTTGTGTTAGCCTGTATCTCAGCCTGTAGTGTACTGCGATTTTCTTCTAGGGATACCACCCGTCTGTCAATCGCACTGAGATCCTTCCTTAGATCTCCAAAAAGTGTACGCATTTCGTGCAATACCACTTTTATGTCATCTTTAGATGATAGGTGCGTAAGGTCATTTTTGGTGACATATGGGCTATTTTCAGAGTCGCCTATTCGTGCAGAGGAAGACATGTTTGGCAATGTTTCTGGCGTGTTCTTTGCACACGTGGGAGAATGCTCCTTGGGTTTTAAGTATTGATTTAAGGTCTTAGTTGCTGAGGCCTTTTCTCCTTTTTGCTGTCTCTTACAAGGCATTACCTATGAGCTGCACCAGGATATGGCAGTGAGGTCAAATAAAACTTTATAAAACTTTATAAGTCACTGCTGAGATTTAAGCGTGTTTATTATACATCTGTTTTATTGCTGCATGGGTTTTATCGATGTACTAGAGTCTTTGCATGAGTAACTGAAAGTGTCACAATCTATGCAGTCTTTAACTGTGACTGAGGCCGGTCAAATCCTGGGAACAACTAGATCTATGGGCTGTTCGTGATGGAGGTGAATAGAGCAAATACCCGAACTCCGTGTATAGGAGCTGGCTGTTTGTGAGTGAACAGTGTTTGCTGAGCGGGGAGAGACAAATGATTGCGGCCTTACCCGGTAGTCAGCGTGTCCTCAAAGCTGGGTGTGATGCGGTCGTGAGTACTCCGGCAACTCCCGGTCTGGAGCGCTTGGCACTCAGACCCGGTACAGTAGGCTCCGATGCTTCTTCCCCTCTTAGGTGTCACAAAGCCTATCGAAGGTGCGATCGATGGGAGGGCTGCTTAACTGCTGGCGCCTATTCTTCCAGATACATAGAGGAGTGTGAATAGGCTTAACTCTCCCTGCCGTGCTAGGCCGCAGAGGGGATCCCAAACTTGCGTGCAGAATCTTGTGCTCGGTAAGTGACCGTTGCGATCAGAGGGAGAAATTATAAATGATAGTAGTGAGAAGGGGTAGGAAGGGTATTTCACATCCTTGAATTGTGCTATAAACTGGTATAGGAGATGGGAGCCCTTCTAACTAGCAGCCATCTTCCAGCGTGGCTAGACTCCGCCCCCGTCAGCACTGTTTTTTAAACGTTTTTTTATTTTATTTTTTATTTTACTATTTTTATTGGATTCTCATTATTTTATTTATTTTTATTTATACAAAATTAAAATTCAGAAATTCAAAAATTCTTGTCTGTTTGGATTTGTTTAGGTGGTTCCTTGTGTGAGATGTTATGGCCCCTATTTATCAAGCTGTCAACCGCAAATACGCTGGAATTCCACAGCATAATTGTGGAGAGCTTGATTCGCCTTATTTATCAAAGGCTACAGTCCGGCAAAAGTAGAATTTTGTGACGTAATATACGATCCACCGGTCTCAGTCCGACACAGATTGATGCTTACATTACTACAGATGTTCCGAATGCAAATTCGGCACTATCTGACTACTTTTGCTACTTATCAAATAACTACAAGGTACGCTCGCCACTATTCTGGCCAGCGTACCTGGTTTTCAATCCGCCGCCCTGGAGACGGTGGATGCCATAGGAATCAATGGGAGTTTGAAAGCAGCAAAGCTTATGTTCGCTGCTGCCCGATATCCCATTGATTCCTATGGGAGAATAAAAGTTATGTTTACACCTAACACCCTAACATGTACCCCGAGTCTAAACACCCCTAATCTGCCACTCCCTCAACCGCCGCCACCTACTTTATCCTTATCAACCCCTAATCTGCCGCCCCGACACCACCGCCACCTAAATAAAAGTTATTAACCCCTATCCTGCTGCTCCCGGAGCCCACCGCAACTAAATAAATGTATTAACCCCTAAACCGCCAGCCCCCCACATCGCCATAAACAAAATTAACCTATTAACCCCTAAACCTAACAACCCGCTAACTTTATATTAAATATGAACTCATCCCTATCTTATTATAAATTTAAACTTAACTTTAGATTTAAATTAAACTATTTTAAACTAATAATTAATCTACCCTAACTGTTATACTAAATTACATTAAACTAATTAATTAATCTACCCTAACTGCTATACTAAATTACATTAAACTATATTAAACTAATAATTAATCTACCCTAACTGTTATACTAAAATTATATTAAACTATATTAAACTATTTAATTTAATCAACCCTAACTGTTATACTAAAATTACATTAAACTACAAATTAAATTAAATATATTATATATTTAAACACCTAACCCTACTCAAATAATTTAAATCTACACTAAAAAATTACAAAGTTACAAAAAACTAATTAAGTTACAAAAAATAACAAACACTAAGTTACTCAAAAAAATAAACACTAAGTTACAAAAAAGAAATTATCAAAGCTTTAAACTAATTACACCTAATCTAAGGGCCCTATGAAAATAAAAAGCCCCCCCAAAATAAAAAAAAAACCCTAGCCTACAATAAACTACAAATAACCCTTAAAAGGGCCTTTTGCGGGGCATTGCCCCAAAGTAATCAGCTCTTTTACCTGTAAAAAAAAATTACAAATATCCCCCCAACAGTAAAACCCACCACCCACACAACCAACCCCCCAAATAAAAAGCTAATCTAAAAAACCTATGCTCCCCATTGCCCTGAAAAGGGCATTTGGTTGGGCATTGCCCTTAAAAGGGCATTTAGCTCTATTGCAGCCCAAGACCTAATCTAAAACTAAAACCCACCCAATAAACCCTTACAAAACCCTAATACTAACCCCATAAGATTTACTTACAGTTTTGAAGAACCAACATCCATCCTCCAAGAAGCCGGGAGAACTCCTCAACGAAGCGGCCAAAGTCTTCATCCAAGCCCGCTGAAGTCTTCACCCAAATGGCATCTTCTATCTTCATCCATCCGGTGCGGAGCGGCTCCATCTTCAAGACATCCGACGCGGAGCATCCTCTTCTGACGATGACTACCGATGAATGAAGGTTCCTTTCATCCAAGATGGCATCCCTTAGATTCCGATTGGCTGATAGAATTATATCAGCCAATCGGAATTAAGGTTGAAAAAATCCTATTGGTTGTTGAAATCAGCCAATAGGATTGAGCTTTCATCCTATTGGCTGATCCAATCATCCAATAGGATTGAGCTCGCATTCTATTGGCTGATTGGCTCAATCCTATTGGCTGATTTTTAGATTAGCTTTTTATTTGGGGTGTTGGTTGTTGGGGTGGTGGGTTTTACTGTTGGGGGGGTATTTGTAATTTTTTTTACAGGTAAAAGAGCTGATTACTTTGGGGCAATGCACCGCAAAAGGCCCTTTTAAGGGCTATTTGTAGTTTATTGTAGGCTAGGGTTTTTTTATTTTGGGGGGCTATTTTATTTTCATAGGGCCCTTAGATTAGGTGTAATTAGTTTAAAGCTTTGATAATTTATTTTTTATTTTTTGTAACTTAGTGTTTATTTTTTTGTGAAACTTAGTGTTTATTTTTTGTAACTTTGTAATTTTTTAGTGTAGATTTAAATTATTTGAGTAGGGTTAGGTGTTTAAATATATAATATATTTAATTTAATTTGTAGTTTAATGTAATTTTAGTATAACAGTTAGGGTAGATTAACTATAAGTTTAAATTAGTTTTCATGTAATTTAGTATAACAGTTAGGGTAGGTTAATTATTAGTTTAATATAGTTTAATGTAATTTAATATAATAGGGTAGATTAATTATTAGTTTAATATAGTTTAATTTAAATCTAAAGTTAAGTTTAAATTTATTATAAAATAGGGATGAGTTAATATTTAATATAAAGTTAGCGGGTTGTTAGGTTTAGGGGTTAATAAATTAATTTAGTTTATGGCGATGTGGGGGTTGGCGGTTTAGGGGTTAATACATTTATTTTTAACCCATAACTTTATGTAGGTGGTGGCGGTGTAGGGGGCGGCAGATTAGGGATTAATAAATATAAGGTAGGTGGCGGTGGGCTCCGGGAGCAGAGGAATAGGGGTTAATAAGTTTATTAGAGTGACGGTGGATTCCGGGAGCGGCGGTTTAGGGGTTAATAACTTTATTTAGTTGCGGCGAGGTCCGGGAGCGGCGGTATAGGGGTTAAACAGTTTAGTATAGTGGCTGTGTTTAGTGACAATAAAAGCTGGGAAAAAGCCGAAGAGCAGCGAGATCGATGACTGTTAGTTAACAACAGTCCGCTGCTCATCGCCCTGTACTTGGTGCGCAGCTTTTTGTCAGCTTTTTTGTTAAATATGGAGAGCGTATTCAGGTCCGCGGCAGCTAAGTTAGGCGATGTCAGGCAAGCGTATTGGTGCCGGCGAATGCAGCACAGTTGACGGCTTGATAAGTAAACCCATGACCGCCATCAGGCGGTGACAGGGGTGACTCCTGTCAGTGGCCCAATGGGCCAGGGGGGCCCCATGAGACAAGAACTGAAAAACATTTTTATTTTTTTTTTCTACATTTTGTCAGCCATCAGTGGGTACTGCAGCAGAGGGATATTGAGCGTGGGAAATGTTATTACAAGAAGTAAAGCATTAGCATTTGAGAGGATTTCTGAGTGGGCACTAAACCACTATGCACAGTGTGAGACAGACTTGGCACTTTGTTTGTACAGTGTGTGCCTGAGTCAGACGGCAGATCACTTTCATTTGCAGAGAAGGTAAGACTTACTTAGCAAATGTTTTTTTATTTCTTTGTGCAATTTTGGATTGTAACTTCAGTGTGGTAGTAGTTGTATGGTGGGGCCAGGGGTCCATAAAAACAATTTTTTTAGCAGCAGTGTATTTGTGATTATTTGACAATGCTGTAGAAATTCTATATTTAAAACCATGCAGAAATGTTTCCTCCTCAATACACAAATGGTAGGTGCCCTTTTGGCAGATATGCATTTTTTAAAATTTATATATATATATATATATATATATATATATATATATATATATACAGGGAGTGCAGAATTATTAGGCAAATGAGTATTTTGACCACATCATCCTCTTTATGCATGTTGTCTTACTCCAAGCTGTATAGGCTCGAAAGCCTACTACCAATTAAGCATATTAGGTGATGTGCATCTCTGTAATGAGAAGGGGTGTGGTCTAATGACATCAACACCCTATATCAGGTGTGCATAATTATTAGGCAACTTCCTTTCCTTTGGCAAAATGGGTCAAAAGAAGGACTTGACAGGCTCAGAAAAGTAAAAAATAGTGAGATATCTTGCAGAGGGATGCAGCACTCTTAAAATTGCAAAGCTTCTGAAGCGTGATCATCGAACAATCAAGCGTTTCATTCAAAATAGTCAACAGAGTCGCAAGAAGCGTGTGGAAAAACCAAGGCGCAAAATAACTGCCCATGAACTGAGAAAAGTCAAGCGTGCAGCTGCCAAGATCCCACTTGCCACCAGTTTGGCCATATTTCAGAGCTGCAACATCACTGGAGTGCCCAAAAGCACAAGGTGTGCAATACTCAGAGACATGGCCAAGGTAAGAAAGGCTGAAAGACGAC
Organism: Bombina bombina; assembly: GCF_027579735.1. Classification (NCBI taxonomy): domain Eukaryota; kingdom Metazoa; phylum Chordata; class Amphibia; order Anura; family Bombinatoridae; genus Bombina; species Bombina bombina. Next base: position 183,353,246 of record NC_069505.1, read on the forward strand.
CACCACTGAACAAGACACACAAGCTGAAACGTCAAGACTGGGCCAAGAAATATCTCAAGACTGATTTTTCTAAGGTTTTATGGACTGATGAAATGAGAGTGAGTCTTGATGGGCCAGATGGATGGGCCCGTGGCTGGATTGGTAAAGGGCAGAGAGCTCCAGTCCGACTCAGACGCCAGCAAGGTGGAGGTGGAGTACTGGTTTGGGCTGGTATCATCAAAGATGAGCTTGTGGGGCCTTTTCGGGTTGAGGATGGAGTCAAGCTCAACTCCCAGTCCTACTGCCAGTTTCTGGAAGACACCTTCTTCAAGCAGTGGTACAGGAAGAAGTCTGCATCCTTCAATAAAAACATGATTTTCATGCAGGACAATGCTCCATCACACGTGTCTAAGTACTCCACAGCGTGGCTGGCAAGAAAGGGTATAAAAGAAGAAAATCTAATGACATGGCCTCCTTGTTCACCTGATCTGAACCCCATTGAGAACCTGTGGTCCATCATCAAATGTGAGATTTACAAGGAGGGAAAACAGTACACCTCTCTGAACAGTGTCTGGGAGGCTGTGGTTGCTGCTGCACGCAATGTTGATGGTGAACAGATCAAAACACTGACAGAATCCATGGATGGCAGGCTTTTGAGTGTCCTTGCAAAGAAAGGTGGCTATATTGGTCACTGATTTGTTTTTGTTTTGTTTTTGAATGTCAGAAATGTATATTTGTGAATGTTGAGATGTTATATTGGTTTCACTGGTAAAAATAAATAATTGAAATGGGTATATATTTGTTTTTTTGTTAAGTTGCCTAATAATTATGCACAGTAATAGTCACCTGCACACACAGATATCCCCCTAAAATAGCTATAACTAAAAACAAACTAAAAACTACTTCCAAAACTATTCAGCTTTGATATTAATGAGTTTTTTGGGTTCATTGAGAACATGGTTGTTGTTCAATAATAAAATTAATCCTCAAAAATACAACTTGCCTAATAATTCTGCACTCCCTGTATATATATATATATATAGTATACTGTATGTATATATATATATATATATATATATATATATATATATATATACATATATATATATATATATATATATATACATACAGTATATATATTACATTCCAGTTTACTGGTTTACTGCCCCTTTATGCAAGGACTTTCCAGATGCAAGGAGGCATTATATCTAAGATTTTTACATCTGCATAAAATGTTATACTCTCAGACTAAGATTGCTCAGTGTTTTAAATGAGACAGGTTAACTTAAAACTGTTCAGTTTACACTACAGCTGACTTAATTTTGAAATACATACCAACAAGCCTAAATCCTGCATTGAGTACCACAGCTTATGGTTCCACCAAGACCATATAGAGTACAGCATTTTCAAAATCCATAAGTACAGCTGACAGATGGGAACATTTATACACTATATTTGAAGTGGTGCTCTTGGTTGGGGAAAATGGGAAAAAAAAAAAAAACATATGTCAACCTTTTTAAAAGTACTTTTCTTCTCCTAGCCATCTACCCAGATCATTAATGTACAATTTTGCCTCTTTGTATTTTCTCTGGATGCCTCTATGAGGGTGGGTGTGTATGTCTGTGTTTTCTGTGGATGTCTATGTGAGGGTGTGTGTGTGTATATGTACGTATGTCTGTGTTTTCTGTGGATGTCTCTGTGAGGGTGTGTGTTTCTTTCATGTAATTAGCAAGAGTCCATGAGCTAGTGACGTATGGGATATACATTCCTACCACGAGGGGCAAAGTTTCCCAAACCTTAAAATGCCTATAAATACACCCCTCACCACACCCACAATTCAGTTTTACAAACTTTGCCTCCGATGGAGGTGGTGAAGTAAGTTTGTGCTAGATTCTACGTTGATATGCGCTCCGCAGCAAGTTGGAGCCCGGTTTTCCTCTCAGCGTGCAGTGAATGTCAGAGGGATGTGAGGAGAGTATTGCCTATTTGAATGCAGTGATCTCCTTCTACGGGGTCTATTTCATAGGTTCTCTGTTATCGGTCGTAGAGATTCATCTCTTACCTCCCTTTTCAGATCGACGATATACTCTTATATATACCATTACCTCTGCTGATTCTCGTTTCAGTACTGGTTTGGCTTTCTACAAACATGTAGATGAGTGTCCTGGGGTAAGTAAATCTTATTTTCTGTGACACTCTAAGCTATGGTTGGGCACTTTATTTATAAAGTTCTAAATATATGTATTCAAACATTTATTTGCCTTGACTCAGAATGTTCAACTTTCCTTATTTTTCAGACAGTCAGTTTCATATTTGGGATAAATGCATTTGTTTCAATCATTTTTTCTTACCTTAAAAAATTTGACTTTTTCCCTGTGGGCTGTTAGGCTCGCGGGGGCAGAAAATGCTTCATTTTATTGCGTCATTCTTGGCGTGGACTTTTTTGGCGCCAAATTTTTTTTTTCTGTTTCCGGCGTCATACGTGTCGCCGGAAGTTGCGTCATTTTTTGACTTTTTTTGCGTCAAAAATGTCGGCGTTCCGGATGTGGCGTCATTTTTGGCGCCAAAAGCATTTAGGCGCCAAATAATGTGGGCGTCTTTTTTGGCGCTAAAAAAATATGGGCGTCATTTTTGTCTCCACATTATTTAAGTCTCATTATTTATTGCTTCTGGTTGCTAGAAGCTTGTTCACTGGCATTTTTTTCCCATTCCTGAAACTGTCATTTAAGGAATTTGATCAATTTTGCTTTATATGTTGTTTTTTTCTTTTACATATTGCAAGATGTTCCACGTTGCAACTGAGTCAGAAGATACTTCAGGAAAATCACTGCACAGTGCTGGAGCTACCAAGCTAAGTGTATCTGCTATAAACTTTTGGTATCTGTTTCTCCAGCTGTTATTTGTATTGCATGTCATGTCAAACTTATTAATGCAGATAAAATTTCCTTTAGTACTGTTACATTACCTGTTGCTGTTCCGTCAACATCTAATTTTCAGAGTGTTCCTGATAACATAAGAGATTTTATTTTTTAAATCCATTAAGAAGGCTATGTCTGTTATTTCTCCTTCTAGTATACATAAAAGTCTTTTAAAACTTCTCTTTTTTCAGATGAATTTTTAAATGAACATCATCATTCTGATACTGATAATGGTTCTTCTGGTTCAGAGGTTTCTGTCTCAGAGGTTGATGCTGATAAATCTTTGTATTTGTTCAACATGGAATTTATTCGTTCTTTACTTAAAGAAGTGTTATTTGCATTAGAAATAGAGGATTCTGGTCCTCTTGATACTAAATGTAAACGTTTAAATAAGGTTTTTAAATCTCCTGTAGTTATTCCAGAAGTGTTTTATCTCCCTGATGCTATTTCTGAAGTAATTTCCAGGGAATGGAATAATTTGGGTAATTTATTTACTCCTTCTAGACGTTTAAGAAAATTATATCCTGTGCCATCTGACAGATTAGAGTTTTTTGGGACAAAAATCCCTAAGGTTATGGGGCTGTCTCTACTCCTGCTAATGTATTACTATTCCTACGGCAGATAGTACTTAATTTAAGGATCCTTTAGATAGGAAAATTTGAATCCTTTCTAAGAAAAGCTTCCTTATGTTCAGGTAATCTTCTTAGACCTGCTATATTTTTAGCGGATGTTGCTGCAGCTTCAACTTTTTGGTTAGAAGCTTTAGCGCAACAAGTAACAGATCATAATTTTATAGCATTATTATTATTCTATAACATGCTAATAATTTTATTGGTGATACCATCTTTTGATATCATTAGAGTTGATGTCAGGTATATGTCTCTAGCTATTTTAGCTAGAAAAGCTTTATGGATTAAACTTGGAATGCTGACATGTCTTCTAAGTCAACTTTGCTTTCCCTTTCTTTCCAGGGTAAATAATCATTTTCGTTCCTTTCCTCACAACAAGGAACAAAAGCCTGATCCTTCATCCTCAGGAGCGGTATCAGTTTGGAAACTATTTCCAGTTTGGAATATATCCAAGCCTTATAGAAACCTATAGCCAGCTCCTAAGTACCTATGAAGGTGCGGCCCTTATTCCAGCTCTGCTGGTATGGGGCAGATTACGTTTTCTTCAAAGAAATTTGGATCAATTCCGTTCTTAATCTCTGGTTTCAGAAACATTGTTTCAGAAAGGTACAGAATTGGCTTCAAGTTAAGGCCTCCTGCTAAGAGATTCTTTTCTTTCCCGTGTCCCAGTTAACACAGCAAAGGCTCAGCATTTCTGAAATGTGTTTCAGATCTAGAGTTGGCTGGAGTATTTTTGCCAGTTCCAGTTCTGGAACAGGGGCTGGGGTTTTATTTTATCTCTTCATTGTACCAAAGAAGGTCAATTCCTTCAGACCAGTTCCGGATCTATCATTATTGAATCGTTATGTTAGGATACCAACATTCAAGATGGTTACTGTAGGACTATCCTGCCTTTTGTTTAGCAAGGGCATTATATGTCTACAATAGATTTACAGGATGTGTATCTGCATATTCCGATTCATCCAGATCACTTTTAGTGTCTGAGATTCTCTTTTTAGACAAGCATTACCAGTTTTGTGGCTCTACCGTTTGGCCTAGCCTCAGTTCCAAGAATTTTTTTCAAAGGTTCTCGGTGCCCTTCTTTCTGTAATCAGAGAATAGGGTTTTGGTATTTCCTTATTTGGACGATATCTTGGTACTTGCTCAGTCTTCTCATTTTCGAAGAATCTCATACAAATCGACTTGTGTTGTTTCTTCAAGTTCATGGTTGGAGGATCAATTTACCAATCAGTTCATTGATTCCTCAGACAAGGGTAACCTTTTTAGGTTTCTAGATAAATTCAGTGTCTATGACTCTGTCCTTGTCAGACAGGAGAAGTTTAACATTTGATATCAGCTTGTCAAAACCTTCAGTCACAATCATTCCCTTTGGTAGCCTTATGCATGGAAATGTTGGGTCTTAGGACTGCCGCATCAGATGCGATCTCCTTTGCTCGTTTTCACATGCAACCTCTTCAGCTCTGTATGCTGAACCAATGGTGCAGGGATTACTCAAAGATATCTCAATTAATATCTTTAAACCGATTTTACGACACTCTCTGACATGGTGGACAGATCACCATCGTTTAGTTCAGGGGGCTTCTTTGTTCTTCCGACCTGGACTATAATCTCAACAGATGCAAGTCTTACAGGTTGGGGAGCTGTGTGGGGGTATCTGACGGCACAAGGGGTTTGGGAATCTCAGGAGGTGAGATTTCCGATCAATATTTTGGAACTCCGTGCAATTTTCAGAGCTCTTCAGTCTTGACCTCTTCTGAAGAGAGAGTTGTTCATTTGTTTTCAGATAGACAATGTCACAACTGTGGCATACATCAATCATCAAGGAGGGACTCACAGTCCTCTGGCTATGAAAGAAGTATCTCGAATTTTGGTTTGGGCGGAATCCAGCTCCTGTCTAATCTCTGCGGTTCATATCCCAGGTATGGACAATTGGAAAGCGGATTATCTCAGTCGCCAAACGTTGCATCCGGGTGAATGGTCTCTTCACCCAGAGGTATTTCTTCAGATTGTTCAAATGTGGGAACTTCCAGAAATAGATCTGATGGTTTCTCATCTAAACAAGAAACTTCCCAGGTATCTGTCCAGATCCCGGGATCCTCAGGCGGAGGCAGTGGATGCATTATCTCTTCCTTGGAAGTATCATCCTGCCTATATCTTTCCGCCTCTAGTTCTTCTTCCAAGAGTAATCTCCAAGATTCTGAAGGAATGCTCGTTTGTTCTGCTGGTAGCTCCGGCATGGCCTCACAGGTTTTGGTATGCGGATCTTGTCCGGATGGCCTCTTGCCAACCGTGGACTCTTCCGTTAAGACCAGACCTTTTGTCTCAAGGTCCTTTTTTCCATCAGGATCCGAAATCCTTAAATTTAAAGGTATGGAGATTGAACGCTTGATTCTTGGTCAAAGAGGTTTCTCTGACTCTGTGATTAATACTATGTTACAGGCTCGTAAATCTGTATCCAGAGAGATATATTATAGAGTCTGGAAGACTTGTATTTCTTGGTGTCTTTCTCATCATTTTTCTTGGCATTCTTTTAGAATACCGAGAATATTACAGTTTCTTCAGGATGGTTTAGATAAGGGTTTGTCCGCAAGTTCCTTGAAAGGTCAAATCTCTGCTCTTTCTGTTCTTTTTCACAGAAAGATTGCTATTCTTCCTGATATTCATTGTTTTGTACAAGCTTTGGTTCGTATAAAGCCTGTCATTAAGTCAATTTCTCCTCCTTGGAGTTTGAATTTGGTTCTGGGGGCTCTTCAAGCTCCTCCATTTGAACCTATGCATTCATTGGATATTAAATTACTTTCTTGGAAAGTTTTGTTCCTTTTGGCCATCTCTTCTGCCAGAAGAGTTTCTGAATTATCTGCTCTTTCTTGTGAGTCTCCTTTTCTGATTTTTCATCAGGATAAGGCGGTGTTGCGAACTTCTTTTGAATTTTTACCTAAGTTGTGAATTCCAACAACATTAGTAGAGACATTGTGGTTCCTTCATTATGTCCTAATCCTAAGAATTCTAAGGAGAAATCGTTGCATTCTTTGGATGTTATTAGAGCTTTGAAATATTATGTTGAAGCTACTAAGTCTTTCCGAAAGACTTCTAGTTTATTTGTTATCTTTTCCGGTTTTAGAAAGGCCAGAAAACTTCTGCCATTTCTTTGGCATCTTGGTTGAAATCTTTAATTCATCTTGCCTATGTTGAGTCGGGTAAGACTCCGCCTCATAGGATTACAGCTCATTCTACTAGGTCAGTTTCTACTTCCTGGGCGTTTAGGAATGAAGCTTCGGTTGATCAGATTTGCAAAGCGGCAACTTGGTCCTCTTTGCATACTTTTACCAAATTCTACCATTTTGTTGTATTTTCTTCTTCTGAAGCAGTTTTTGGTAGAAAAGTACTTCAGGCAGCGGTTTCAGTTTGAATCTTCTGCTTATGTTTTTCATTAAACTTTATTTTGGGTGTGGATTGTTTTCAGCAGGAATTGGCTGTCTTTATTTTATCCCTCCCTCTCTAGTGACTCTTGTGTGGAAAGATCCACATCTTGGGTAGTCATTATCCCATACGTCACTAGCTCATGGACTCTTGCTAATTACATGAAAGAAAACATAATTTATGTAAGAACTTACCTGATAAATTCATTTCTTTCATATTAGCAAGAGTCCATGAGGCCCGCCCTTTTTTGTGGTGGTTATGATTTTTTTGTATAAAGCACAATTATTCCAATTCCTTATTTTATATGCTTTCGCACTTTTTTCTTATCACCCCACTTCTTGGCTATTCGCTAAACTGAATTGTGGGTGTGGTGAGGGGTGTATTTATAGGCATTTTAAGGTTTGGGAAACTTTGCCCCTCCTGGTAGGAATGTATATCCCATACGTCACTAGCTCATGGACTCTTGCTAATATGAAAGAAATGAATTTATCAGGTAAGTTCTTACATAAATTATGTTTTTCTGTGGGTGTCTCTGTGAGGGTGTGTGTATGTCTTTGTGTGTTTTCTGTGGATGTCTCTCTGTGTGTGTGTGTGTCTTTGTGTGTTTTCTTAGGCTGTCTCTGTCTGTGTTTCCTTGGGTGTATGTGCAAGTTTGAGTTAGTGTGTGTGTGTGTGTGTCCATTGTCTGTTCCTTTTTAGGACATTTTGACCTTACTACTGATTATTCACATCTTTATACAGACTTTGAGACTAATGAGACCTTTACGGAAGTCGCCAATCCACCATTTAACCTTTAAATTATTGTTTAGGCAGTTCATGGCCCTTCCTTTCAGCCACTGCATGCTGTTGTCATCATTTAGTTGGCATCTTCCTTTACAAAAAGATAATCAGAACTCCATATTTTGTTTTCTAAATCTCCTTTTTTTTTTACAAAACTGTAGTCTACCTCATTACTTGTCAGGTCAACGTAATCAAGTGCTGAGTGTCTGGGTGTCTGTGTCTGAGTGTGTTTGTGTGTTTGCATGTCTGCTAGAGTGTCTATATGGGAATCCTTATGTGTGAGTGTGTGTTTCAGTGTATGAGTGTGTCTGTGTGTTTGTATGTTACTACTTTTACAACATTTCCAAGTTTAAATAGACACTTAAGAATAAAGTGCATATACGTTTCAGTCACTTGGTCAAACATTGTACATGTCAAAGGGGGAGGGGGGGCCTGATCAATGGTTAAGTCAGGGGCCCCAAAATTTCTAGTGGCGGCCCTGAGTAGGCCCCTATGTCTTGTATCAACTGGAAATCTCTATATAGCAGCAAAGGTGTTACTCATAAACTGTTTTATACAATAACATATTTAAATTAATTTTTGTTTTTGTCAATGATAGTTTACCAATAAAATTTACAGCCCTGGGTGCTCACAAGCACTCACAGACAGCTGAACAGCTTTCAGTGACTCAGGCAGTTAACCCCAGACAAGCCTGGGTACAAAGCCCAGAAGAAAAAATTAAAAAACATTATTAACTCAACACATAATGTCTGGCCCTCTCTTGCAAGCACACAGCTAGATTAAAAGCAAAATGATAGTTAGTTATAGCATTTGGCCAAATGGTGACAGTGACAGAAGCAAATTGGAAAAATGTCATCCCGTGGAGTTATTTATGAGTCAGCACTGATTGGCTAAAATACATGTCTGTCAAAAGAGCTAAGATAAAGGGCAGTCTGCAGAGGCTTAGATATAAGGTAATCACAGAGGTAAAAAGTATATTAATATAACCGTGTTGTTATGCAAAACTTGGGAATGGATAATAAAGGGATTATCTATCTTTTTAAACAATAACAATTCTGGAGCAGACTGTCTATTTAATGTTTTTTTTTATGGATAATATGTTTGTATTCAATACTTGTGATATATTCACCACCATTGGGTTTTTAAATTTCTGAATTTTAACTTTTGGACAAAGTATAAAAAAAGAGTGTTGAATTCCTTGTCTAGTTAAAGGGATAGTAAAGTCCAAATTAAACTTTCATGATTCAGATAGGGCATGTCATTTTAAACACTTTTCTAATTTCCTTTTATCATCAAATTTGCTTTGTTCTCTTGTTATTCTTAGTTGAAGGCTAATACTAGGTAGGCTCATATGCTAATTTCTAAGCCCTTTATGCCCGCCTCTAATTTGAATGCATTTTTCACAGCTAGAGGACGTTAGTCATGTGTTTCATATAGATAACATTGTGCTCATGCACGTGAAGTTATTTAGTCAGCACTAATTGCCTGAAATGCAAGTCTGTCAAAAGATTATTTATAGAGGTATAAAGTATATTTCTATAAAAGTGTTGGTTCTGCAAAACTGGGGAATGGTAAATAAAGGGATTGTCTATCTTTTTAAACAATAACATTTTTGGTGTTTACCATCCCTTTAAATTTGGTAAATATCTTCCTTAAGATATCTTTTTAAAGGATATCAATAAGTGTTTAAGGGTTTGCACCCAAGTTATTAATAAAACAGTGGGTCATATTTATCAAGCGCCTGCAGGCTCGCCAGAAACAGCAGTTATGAAGCAGCGGTCACAAAGACCGCTACTCCATAACCTGTCCGCCTTCTCTGACCGGGCGGACACACATCGCCACAATACAACTCGATCGAGTACGATCGGGTTGATTGACATCCCCCTGCTGGCGGCCCATTGGCCGCAAATCTGCAGGGGGTGGCGTTGCACCAGCAGCTCTTGTGAGCTGCTGGTGCAATGCTGAATACGGCAAGTGTATTGCTCGCCGTATTCAGCGAGGTCTGGCGGACCTGATCCGCAGTGTCGGATCAGGTCCGCCAGACCTTGATAAATATGCCCCAGTGTGTGAATCGATTTAAATAAAGTTTCTCCCTACACAATAAATGATTTAATGGGTGTGGAACAGTTGTCTTGATGTAAGTGTAATTGAGAGGTATGTACCCTATCATGTAAGGTATGTGCTCTAATATCTGTGTATTAGCAAGATGTAAGGTATGTGCTCTAATATCTGTGTATTAGCAAGATGTAAGGTATGTGCCTAATATCTGTGTATTAGCAAGATGTAAGGTATGTGCCTAATATCTGTGTATTAGCAAGATGTAAGGTTATGTGCACTAATATCTGTGTATTAGCAAGATGTAAGGTATGCGCCTAATATCTGTGTATTAGCAAGATGTAAGGTTATGTGCACTAATATCTGTGTATTAGCAAGATGTAAGGTATGCGCCTAATATCTGTGTATTAGCAAGATGTAAGGTATGTGCACTAATATCTGTGTATTAGCAAGATGTAAGGTATGTGCTCTAAAATCTGTGTATTAGCAAGATGTAAGGTATGTGCTCTAATATCTGTGTATTAGCAAGATGTAAGGTATGTGCCTAATATCTGTGTATTAGCAAGATGTAAGGTATGTGCACTAATATCTGTATTAGCAAGATGTAAGGTATGTGCACTAATATCTGTGTATTAGCAAGATGTAAGGTATGTGCACTAATATCTGGGTATTAGCAAGATGTAAGGTATGCACTCTAATATCTGTGTATTAGCAAGATGTAAGGTATGTGCACTAATATCTGTGTATTAGCAAGATGTAAGGTATGTGCACTAATATCTGGGTATTAGCAAGATGTAAGGTATGCGCTCTAATATCTGTGTATTAGCAAGATGTAAGGTATGTGCTCTAATATCAGTGCATTAGGAAGACATAAGTGGTTTCTGTATTAAGCACATGTAAATGAATTTGCCCTAATTTCTTTGTATTGGAAAGTGGAGATAGGTATGTGCCCTAACTCCTGTGTATTAGGAGAGACATATTTGCCCTAATATCAGTGTTTTAAGAAGATTTGATAGGTATGGGCCCTAAGAACTGTGGAGTAGGAAAACATGACACTTACAGTATATGTCTTAATGGCTGTGTATTAGGAGGATCTGTTACATATGTGCTCTAATATCTGAATATTTAGTGGACGTGAGAGGTATTTATGCTAAAATATCTCTGCATTAGGTGGACGTGAGAGTTAGGGGACCAGTTATTTGTGTATTCAGATAGGTAAGTAATAATAATGTATTTTAGTAGAAGAGGCATAATGTCTGTATATTAGGAGCAGATGAGAAGTAAGTGCCCTGCACTCTGTGTATTATGGGCAGATGAGAGGTTAATGTCCTGAAGTCTGTGTATTAGGAGCAGAAGAGAGGTAACTGCCCTTAAGTCTCTGTATTAGAATGAGTCATATTAGGAGCTTCTTGTGTATTAGGAGATGGTGCTAATATCTGTGTGTCTCTAGTATATGGGATATATTTGTAGGGTTACTTACATTTTAAGGGTACGTCCCTGCTTGTTCCACCTTGTCTCTTTTCACCCTGATGTCTCACTGTGAAAGTAAACTGCCCCCCAAACCAGTCCTGTGACTCCATAATCCCCTCCTACAGTATAGGCATTGTTGTTGTTATATCCCAGCTCTGTGAGCAGCCGTGGGCTTAGCGTGCGCAGCTCCTGGCACCGCTCTCTCTCTCTCTTTTAAACGTAAATTGTTTGCTTTTTAAATCTTTTCCTGTTTGGACTTTCTTTGAGATTTATTGGAATAGAATTAACAATACTATAATGTGGAAAATAAGATTTCATTTTAGGTGTCTGTCACTAGAGGGCGCAAAAGGTGCAAAATCAAGTGTTTTTTCTCCCTATCTTTCTAAAAACTGTAGTATCTATTTAAAGTTATTTTATATTTTTGGAACTAGACAATAATCCTGTTAATTTCCTAGAAGCATTAGAATAGATCAACACACTCCTGAAACAAATTAAATTATCACTACTATAAACAGAGTAGCTGGCTGTGAGAAAAACCAACCTGGGTATTTCTATCTATCTATCTATCTATCTATCTATCTATCTATCTATCTATCTGTCTGTCTGTCTGTCTGTCTAACTATCTGTATCTATTTATCTGCTTCTTTCTCTCTCTCTAAACTATCATCTATCTATCTATCTATCTATTTATCTGCATCTTTCTCTCTCTTTCTCTCTTTTTTTCTCTCTCTCAACTATCATCTATCTATCTATATGTCTGTCTGTCTATCTATCTGTATCTATCTATCTATCTATCTATCTATCTATCTGTATCTATTTATCTGCTTCTTTCTCTCTCTTTCTCTAAACTATCATCTATCTATCTATCTATCTATCTATCTATCTATCTATCTATATGTCTGTCTGTCTATCTATCTGTATCTATCTATCTATCTATCTATATATCTATCTATCTATCTATCTATCTATCTATCTATCTGCATCTATCTATTTATCTGCATCTTTCTCTCTCTTTCTCTCTCAACTATCTATCTATCTATCTATCTATCTATCTATCTATCTATCTATCTATCTGTCACAGATGCCGGGCTGCAAGGGTTAAACCCCTACCCCCCTACAACCTCACCCCTGTTGTTCCTCAGTGGTTTTGGGCTCCTCAGAGCAACCACAATCTCTGGAAGCTTTTGTTTGCTTGTTTTGTGTTCTAAACTTGTTAAGAGAAGAGCTGATGTATGATCGGGAAAACCCTCCTGGAACTCCCGGTCGACCGCTTTACAACGGACACCCGTCTAACCCCTCTCAGGCTGGCCGGGCTCCCATAACTTCAACGGACTGTAACTCCAGTCCCCAGTAACGAATCACGCTCCACTGGGATCACCGTGAAACCGCCACCCCTAGGTACTGGGATTCTGTGGGACTGTGGCTGCTATGGAGGTGCCGGTCGGTCTGGAGGGGCGGGAATGGCGGGAAAATTGTGGGAAGATGAGCTGTGTGTATAAAAGGAGTGTATGTTTTGCAATAAAGAGAGTTCCTATTTTGACCCTCAAACATTCAGTCTTGGCTAATGTTCTTGGGGGGTAGCTATAACAACTTGCAGTGGCCGTTATTCTAAAAGCGGAAGGTATCCAGTGGAGGTTCATGGGTTGGCGTTTGGTGGGGGGAAGCTGACTTTAGCGGGTATACCCAGTCTGGGGTACTGAGGCCCGCTACAATTGGCTGGCAGCGGTGGGATCTGCTTCTTCCACATGATTCCTGCTGACAGAGGAGAAGGGCCACAGTAGCCGGTAACTATGGAAGTTGAATTTCTAAGGAGAGTACAGGAGGCGCTGGCCCAGCTGGATGGTCCTATTTAACAACAGGACATGCTGGAACAGAGGGACCTGATCCGCCGTGACCTCTGGTGGGAGGATCTTCAACAGGAGCGGGACAATGGAAAGGTCATCCCCACGAATGACACAAGGTTCCGGATTCGGCGGTCCGTGTGAGTGCCTTTCCTGGGAAAACAGCCAAAGAAGGAATGGCTATCTGTTCTACATAGACTGGTCCAGCAAGAGATGTGTGTGGAGGATGGCTATTGGGCCCTCCAATGGCTCGCTATGCAAGCACAGCCATGGCTGGAGGATGGCTCCCCCACAGAGGGCTTTGGCGGCCCTGGATTGCTATTTACAAAAAGGACAGAGGACCCACAATTTGAGAGCAAGACGGACCAGGGTCTGGAGGATATCTCTGGGCTCCAAGAGGAACTGCTAGATTTCTTGTAGGAATCCTGGCTACTAGACGATCTGGATTTTATAATTGACCAGGAAGAGGCACTGGTCAAGGAATACAAGAGGCTGCTAGATCTCGTTAAGCGGCGTGCCAAGGGTATATAGATCTGGGGTGCAGCCCTCTGGGATTCATGGAGCTCGACCGTGGAGGAGTGGCAACCAAGAAAAAGGGAACCAGGACTGCTGGATCCTGATCAGCAGTCTAGCTCCGAGCTTATGGTCTTGGACCAGGGGGCCACCCTAGCAGAAGTGCTGGCAACAGGGCAGAGAGCCGCCGGCCTCTGCCCAGCCCCTGCAGCAGCTCTGGTAAACCAGGGAGCAGAGGTAGTCATCCTCCCTCCCCTTACACAGAAACCCTTGCCGGGAGAAACGGATGTCGATAACTCTCCCCAGCGGCAGAACCCCTTCCCGGGAGTGGAGACACTCGGTCTCTCTTCCCAGCAGCAGAGCCAGGTGCAAGGAGAGGAGACAACCGGTCTCTCTCCCCAGCAGCAGAGCCATCCTCAGGGAGAGGAGGTAGTCATCCTCCCTCCACTTACACAGAACCCCTTCCTGGGAGTGAAGACAGTCGGTCTCTCTCCCCAGTGGCAGAGCCAGGAGCAGGCATAGGAGACAGTCGGTCTCTCTTCCCAGAGGCAGAGCCATCCCCTGGGAGTGGAGGTAGTCGTCCTCCCTTCTCTTACACAGAATCCCTTGCAGGGAGAGACGGATGTCGATAACTCTCCCCAGCAGCAGAACCCCTTCCCGGGAGAGGACACAGTTGGGCTCTCTCCCGAGCGGCAGAGCCAGGAGCAGGGAGAAGAGACAGTCGGTCTCTCTTCCCAGAGGCAGAGCCATCCCCTGGGAGTGGAGGTAGTCGTCCTCCCTCCCCTTACACAGAACCCCTTCCTGGGAGAGGAGACAGTCGGTCTCTCCCTCCCCAGCGGCTGAGCCAGGAGCCGGGAGAGGAGACAGTCAGTCTCTCTCCCCAGTGGTAGAGCCATCCCTTGGGAGTGGATATAGTCGTCCTCCCTCCCCTTTCGCAGAATCCCTTTCTGGGAGAGGAGACAGTTGGTCTCTCTCCCCAGTGGCAGAACCTCGTACAGGGAGCAGAGACAGCCGGTCTCCCTCCCCAGAGGCAGCACAGTTTCTCAGGGAGCAGAGACAGTCAGTCTCTCTTCCCAGCAGCAGAGCCAGGTACAAGGAGAGGAGACAACCGGTCTCTCTCCCCAGCAGCAGAGCCATCCCCAAGGAGAGGAGGTAGTCATCACAGAACCCCTTCCTGGGAGAGAAGACAGTCAGTCTCTCTCCCCAGTGGCAGAGCCAGGAGCAGGCAGAGGAGACAGTCGGTCTCTCTTCCCAGAGGCAGAGCCATCCCCTGGGAGTGGAGGTAGTCGTCCTCCCTCCTCTTACACAGAACCCCTTGCAGGGAGAGACGGATGTCAATAACTTTCCCCAGCAGCAGAACCCCTTCCTGGGAGAGGAGATAGTTGGGCTCTCTCCCCAGTGGCAGAGCCAGGAGCAGGGAGAGGAGACAGTCAGTCTCTCTTCCCAGAGGCAGAGCCATCCCCTGGGAGTGGAGGTAGTCGTCCTCCCTCCCCTTACACAGAACCCCTTCCTGTAGCAGCTCTGGTAAACCAGGGAGAGGAGGATCACCCCGAAACCGCCACCCCTCGGTACTGGGATTCTGTGGGACTGTGGCTGCTATGGAGGTGCCGGTTGGTCTGGAGGGGCGGGAATGGCGGGAAAATTGTGGTATTGTCCAGGGTCTTATCAAGATGAGCTGTGTGTATAAAAGGAGTGTATGTTTTACAATAAAGAGAGTTCCTGTTTCACCTGAATGCTAGTATGTCTAATTATTTGGGTGGGCTCCTGCTAAAATTACTTTCCTGGGCTACATAGCAGCCTGTTCCAGGCAGAGGAAGGACCCTCTGGCAGAGCTACCTAGTCTGGGTAGCTGGAGTCTGCCACAGGGTGGGACCCTGAGTACTGGTGCTGTCGGGCATCAGGGGTGGCTACAGGCTGTGGTCACTTGCCAGCTACAAAGCAGTCAGCAGGGAGGAAGCAGGACCCGTTTGGCGGAGCTATCCAGTCGGGGTAGCGGGGTATCCGTCACACTATCTATATATATACTCTATATACTGTATTATATAAATATATATATATATCCTTCTCTCGCATCTATCTATCTATCTATCTATCTATCTAATATCTCTTGTCTTGATTACAGTGTCTCCAGACTGAGGTATGTATAGCTGGAAATAGGAAAATCATGGGTACTTTTCCATTAAAGGACCACCACTCTGTTGGTAAATGCAGAAAGCCAGCACATGGCGCTAGAGAGCTTTGGTCCGTTAATTGAAATTTACCCATGGGTGAGGAAATTTACCCATCTTCACTATGTTTTATCTTTTTTTGCCTCCACCTGGGGGGGTTCAAGTCATACCCCAAGGTTCACTTGGGAAGGATGCCAAAGGATGGGCAGAGCACCTCGCTATGTTTGACAAGCGTAAGAGCAGCAAGAACAATGCGAGGAAAGAAAATCAAGCACCTGAGCGAGAAGCTCTTCTGAAAATAATGGTACTTTTTTATTAACGGACCAAAACTCTATAGCACCATCTGCTGGCATTCTTTATTCACCAAGAGAGTGGCAGTCCGTTACTGAAAAGTACCAAATCGTGTTTTTAAAGGAACATAATATGGCAATAAATACATGCTATAATGCATTTTAATATTGCACTAATGCTTGCTTATACCATTGTGTCTAACTCCCTAACAGTCAGCTCCAGAGCCCAATACACTGCAAATCCTGACCTGAATACAGAAGGTGAGTGGTGGCGGCTATGTACATATGCAGCAGGGTTACTACCTCAGCCATGTTTTCATGGACATTTATAACATACACATGTGCTGTCTAGAGGCATAATACATGCACCTCCCTGCACCAATATCACTCTAGGAGGCCTGTTTCCTTGTGATTTCTCTAACAGAATTCCTCATAGTATTCTTGTCCTGGTTCTGGTTTGGACCTGGGAGCAGTGAGCTGGAACACTGGTGATATTCCAGTAGGCCTGACTCAGCTCAATTGTGAGTATAATACCTCGTTTAGATTTTTTGTACATATATCTATCTTGCCATCACAGTATTATACTAGGAGGCACCCTCTGTTTTGTGATCTCTGTTCACAGATTCTTCCTATTGATCTCAACTATATCGGAAGAGGAGCAGCCTGGATCTTTGTTTGGATTTTGCCACCTATTTCTGGGACATTCTTCTTTTGTGTCTGCAACCATATTGATGGTGCTATTGGGACTCAGATAAGATTTTGTTATCTTTAATGTTACATAATTTTATCTTTATCTCTTGATTTTTTTGATTTACTATATTCGCCCCCTAGAGTTGAACACAGTGGTGATATCAACAGTTGTCATGTGTATCTCATAAATGTTCAGGATAACATGGCTGAGCTGACAACTCAATATCAATGGGGAACTGTGTTTTCTCCATAAATATATATGTGTATTCTTATATACATATATATTTAAGTGTTTTTATGTGTATATAGCAGCAAAAAGGAAGTAGCCTCGCTCTATAAGTAAAACATAAGCCTTTATTTGATCATTAAAAAGAACTGCTTTGTGCTGCGCATCTCTCCTAAACACTTTTGGGTGGCTGTTGTCATTATTTTTAATGATCAAATAAAGGCTTATGTTTTACTTATAAAGCGAGTCTACTTCCTTTTTGCTGCTATATCCTATTGACCGGTGACTCGCTCTATTCACAGTGACGTGCGGTAAGGTCAGAGGCTGGTGAGGCACTTGCTATGATATACCCAGGAAGCCCATATATGGACCTAATAAATGTAGCAAGTTGCACAAGGACAATTAGCATTATTTGCAACACACGCATACAGGTACAATATTCAGATAGAGCAGCAATTTTAAGACATTTTTAAATTTACTCCTATTATCAATTTTTCTTCATTCTCAGGGGTGCTGAACCCAAAAATGGGGCGTCTTCTAAGCTTACATTCCTGCTTTTTTAAATAAAGATCCCAAGATAATGAAGAAAAATGTATAAGCTACATTTAGCCACCAATCAGCAAGTGCTACCCAGGTGCCAAACCAAAAATGGGCTGCCTCCTAAACTTACATTCCTGCTTTTCAAATAAAGATACCAAAAGAACAACGAACAATTAATAACAGGGTTACATATCCCTTTAAGGGTCCTGAGAACTTGAGTTGGGAGACTATAACACTAACGCCAAAGCTAAATATCAATGGGGCAGGAGTTTAGGTTAGGGCTGGTATACTGGGAAACGTATACTGGGAAACAGTACATCTCTTTATTTTACTGTCCTTTTACTTTTTTGTTTTAACCTTTTGTGTAAAAGAACTGTGATGGATCCTTTGCACTATAACTAAAGCATTGTAGCCACTGGGCAGTCAGCAGCCTCAAAGTGAAACAGCACACAAAGTTCAGCTGAATAAAACACTTTAAGTAAGAAAAATCATCCAAATATTTATGTATTTTAATAATGGTAAAATTCAGTATTCTTGTGCTAACATCAGTGCGGGAGCAGAATTAGAGCAAGCCGATCTCATAGTAATAGCGATCACGGAGGCTGACTGACAGTGCTGAAGCTGAGACCAATCTGAGCCATAGTAACAGCACGCTCGCTAAAAGAGTGTGCAAATCAATTACGCTGCAATAGAGAGAAAGACGACTTCTATGCTGCCTCTCTCTATTGCGCAATACACAGAAAAAAACAGAATTTATGTTTACCTGATAAATTACTTTCTCCAACGGTGTGTCCGGTCCACGGCGTCATCCTTACTTGTGGGATATTCTCTTCCCCAACAGGAAATGGCAAAGAGCCCAGCAAAGCTGGTCACATGATCCCTCCTAGGCTCCGCCTACCCCAGTCATTCGACCGACGTTAAGGAGGAATATTTGCATAGGAGAAACCATATGGTACCGTGGTGACTGTAGTTAAAGAAAATAAATTATCAGACCTGATTAAAAAAACCAGGGCGGGCCGTGGACCGGACACACCGTTGGAGAAAGTAATTTATCAGGTAAACATAAATTCTGTTTTCTCCAACATAGGTGTGTCCGGTCCACGGCGTCATCCTTACTTGTGGGAACCAATACCAAAGCTTTAGGACACGGATGAAGGGAGGGAGCAAATCAGGTCACCTAAATGGAAGGCACCACGGCTTGCAAAACCTTTCTCCCAAAAATAGCCTCAGAAGAAGCAAAAGTATCAAACTTGTAAAATTTGGTAAAAGTGTGCAGTGAAGACCAAGTCGCTGCCCTACATATCTGATCAACAGAAGCCTCGTTCTTGAAGGCCTATGTGGAAGCCACAGCCCTAGTGGAATGAGCTGTGATTCTTTCGGGAGGCTGCCGTCCGGCAGTCTCGTAAGCCAATCTGATGATGCTTTTAATCCAAAAAGAGAGAGAGGTAGAAGTTGCTTTTTGACCTCTCCTTTTACCGGAATAAACAACAAACAAGGAAGATGATTGTCTAAAATCCTTTGTAGCATCTAAATAGAATTTTAGAGCGCGAACAACATCCAAATTGTGCAACAGACGTTCCTTCTTTGAAACTGGTTTCGGACACAGAGAAGGTACGATAATCTCCTGGTTAATGTTTTTGTTAGAAACAACTTTTGGAAGAAAACCAGGTTTAGTACGTAAAACCACCTTATCTGCATGAAACACCAGATAAGGAGGAGAACACTGCAGAGCAGATAATTCTGAAACTCTTCTGGCAGAAGAAATTGCAACTAAAAACAAAACTTTCCAAGATAATAACTTAATATCAACGGAATGCAAGGGTTCAAACGGAACCCCCTGAAGAACTGAAAGAACTAAATTGAGACTCCAAGGAGGAGTCAAAGGTTTGTAAACAGGCTTAATTCTAACCAGAGCCTGAACAAAGGCTTGAACATCTGGCACAGCAGCCAGTTTTTTGTGAAGTAACACCGACAAGGCAGAAATCTGTCCCTTCAGGGAACTTGCAGATAAACCCTTTTCCAATCCTTCTTGAAGGAAGGATAGAATCCTAGGAATCTTAACCTTGTCCCAAGGGAATCCTTTAGATTCACACCAACAGATATATTTTTTCCAAATTTTGTGGTAAATCTTTCTAGTTACAGGCTTTCTGGCCTGAACAAGAGTATTGATAACAGAATCTGAGAACCCTCGCTTCGATAAAATCAAGCGTTCAATCTCCAAGCAGTCAGCTGGAGTGAAACCAGATTCGGATGTTCGAACGGACCCTGAACAAGAAGGTCTCGTCTCAAAGGTAGCTTCCAAGGTGGAGCCGATGACATATTCACCAGATCTGCATACCAAGTCCTGCGTGGCCACGCAGGAGCTATCAAGATCACCGACGCCCTCTCCTGATTGATCCTGGCTACCAGCCTGGGGATGAGAGGAAACGGCGGGAACACATAAGCTAGTTTGAAGGTCCAAGGTGCTACTAGTGCATCCACTAGAGCCGCCTTGGGATCCCTGGATCTGGACCCGTAGCAAGGAACCTTGAAGTTCTGACGAGAGGCCATCAGATCCATGTCTGGAATGCCCCACAGCTGAGTGACTTGGGCAAAGATTTCCGGATGGAGTTCCCACTCCCCCGGATGCAATGTCTGACGACTCAGAAAGTCCGCTTCCCAATTTTCCACTCCTGGGATGTGGATAGCAGACAGGTGGCAGGAGTGAGACTCCGCCCATAGAATGATTTTGGTCACTTCTTCCATCGCTAGGGAACTCCTTGTTCCCCCCTGATGGTTGATGTACGCAACAGTTGTCATGTTGTCTGATTGAAACCGTATGAACTTGGCCCTCGCTAGCTGAGGCCAAGCCTTGAGAGCATTGAATATCGCTCTCAGTTCCAGAATGTTTATCGGTAGAAGAGATTCTTCCCGAGACCAAAGACCCTGAGCTTTCAGGGATCCCCAGACCGCGCCCCAGCCCATCAGACTGGCGTCGGTCGTGACAATGACCCACTCTGGTCTGCGGAATGTCATCCCTTGTGACAGGTTGTCCAGGGACAGCCACCAACGGAGTGAATCTCTGGTCCTCTGATTTACTTGTATCTTCGGAGACAAGTCTGTATAGTCCCCATTCCACTGACTGAGCATGCACAGTTGTAATGGTCTTAGATGAATGCGCGCAAAAAGAACTATGTCCATTGCCGCTACCATCAACCCGATCACTTCCATGCACTGAGCTATGGAAGGAAGAGGAACGGAAAGAAGTATCCGACAAGAGTCTAGAAGTTTTGTTTTTCTGGCCTCTGTCAGAAAAATCCTCATTTCTAAGGAGTCTATTATTGTTCCCAAGAAGGGAACCCTTGTTGACGGGGATAGAGAACTCTTTTCCACGTTCACTTTCCATCCGTGAGATCTGAGAAAGGCCAGGACAATGTCCGTGTGAGCCTTTGCTTGAAGAAGGGACGACGCTTGAATCAGAATGTCGTCCAAGTAAGGTACTACAGCAATGCCCCTTGGTCTTAGCACAGCTAGAAGGGACCCTAGTACCTTTGTGAAAATCCTTGGAGCAGTGGCCAATCCGAAAGGAAGCGCCACGAACTGGTAATGTTTGTCCAGGAATGCGAACCTTAGGAACCGATGATGTTCCTTGTGGATAGGAATATGTAGATACGCATCCTTTAAATCCACCGTGGTCATGAATTGACCTTCCTGGATGGAAGGAAGAATAGTTCGAATGGTTTCCATCTTGAACGATGGAACCTTGAGAAACTTGTTTAAGATCTTGAGATCTAAGATTGGTCTGAACGTTCCCTCTTTTTTGGGAACTATGAACAGATTGGAGTAGAACCCCATCCCTTGTTCTCTTAATGGAACAGGATGAATCACTCCCATTTTTAACAGGTCTTCTACACAATGTAAGAATGCCTGTCTTTTTATGTGGTCTGAAGACAACTGAGACCTGTGGAACCTCCCCCTTGGGGGAAGTCCCTTGAATTCCAGAAGATAACCTTGGGAGACTATTTCTAGCGCCCAAGGATCCAGAACATCTCTTGCCCAAGCCTGAGCGAAGAGAGAGAGTCTGCCCCCCACCAGATCCGGTCCCGGATCGGGGGCCAACATTTCATGCTGTCTTGGTAGCAGTGGCAGGTTTCTTGGCCTGCTTTCCCTTGTTCCAGCCTTGCATTGGTCTCCAAGCTGGCTTGGCTTGAGAAGTATTACCCTCTTGCTTAGAGGACGTAGCACCTTGGGCTGGTCCGTTTCTACGAAAGGGACGAAAATTAGGTTTATTTTTGGCCTTGAAAGGCCGATCCTGAGGAAGGGCGTGGCCCTTACCCCCAGTGATATCAGAGATAATCTCTTTCAAGTCAGGGCCAAACAGCGTTTTCCCCTTGAAAGGAATGTTAAGTAGCTTGTTCTTGGAAGACGCATCAGCCGACCAAGATTTCAACCAAAGCGCTCTGCGCGCCACAATAGCAAACCCAGAATTCTTAGCCGCTAACCTAGCCAATTGCAAAGTGGCGTCTAGGGTGAAAGAATTAGCCAATTTGAGAGCATTGATTCTGTCCATAATCTCCTCCAAAGGAGGAGAATCACTATCGACCGCCTTTATCAGATCATCAAACCAGAAACATGCGGCTGTAGCGACAGGGACAATGCATGAAATAGGTTGTAGAAGGTAACCTTGCTGAACAAACATCTTTTTAAGCAAACCTTCTAATTTTTTATCCATAGGATCTTTGAAAGCACAACTATCCTCTATGGGTATAGTGGTGCGTTTGTTTAAAGTGGAAACCGCTCCCTCGACCTTGGGGACTGTCTGCCATAAGTCCTTTCTGGGGTCGACCATAGGAAACAATTTTTTAAATATGGGGGGAGGGACGAAAGGAATACCGGGCCTTTCCCATTCTTTATTAACAATGTCCGCCACCCGCTTGGGTATAGGAAAAGCTTCTGGGAGCCCCGGCACCTCTAGGAACTTGTCCATTTTACATAGTTTCTCTGGGATGACCAACTTGTCACAATCATCCAGAGTGGATAATACCTCCTTAAGCAGAATGCGGAGATGTTCCAACTTAAATTTAAATGCAATCACATCAGGTTCAGCCTGTTGAGAAATGTTCCCTGAATCAGTAATTTCTCCCTCAGACAAAACCTCCCTGGCCCCATCAGACTGGGTTAGGGGCCCTTCAGAAATATTATTATCAGCGTCGTCATGCTCTTCAGTATCTAAAACAGAGCAGCCGCGCTTACGCTGATAAGTGTTCATTTTGGCTAAAATGTTTTTGACAGAATTATCCATTACAGCCGTTAATTGTTGCATAGTAAGGAGTATTGGCGCGCTAGATGTACTAGGGGCCTCCTGAGTGGGCAAGACTCGTGTAGACGAAGGAGGGAATGATGCAGTACCATGCTTACTCCCCTCACTTGAGGAATCATCTTGGGCATCATTGTCATTTTCACATAAATCACATTTATTTAAATGAATAGGAATTCTGGCTTCCCCACATTCAGAACACAGTCTATCTGGTAGTTCAGACATGTTAAACAGGCATAAACTTGATAACAAAGTACAAAAAACGTTTTAAAATAAAACCGTTACTGTCACTTTAAATTTTAAACTGAACACACTTTATTACTGCAATTGCGAAAAAACATGAAGGAATTGTTCAAAATTCACCAAATTTTCACCACAGTGTCTTAAAGCCTTAAAAGTATTGCACACCAAATTTGGAAGCTTTAACCCATAAAATAACGGAACCGGAGCCGTTTTGAACTTTAACCCCTTTACAGTCCCTGGTATCTGCTTTGCTGAGACCCAACCAAGCCCAAAGGGGAATACGATACCAAATGACGCCTTCAGAAAGTCCTTTCTAAGTATCAGAGCTCCTCTCACATGCGACTGCATGCCATGCCTCTCAAAAACAAGTGCGCAACACCGGCGCGAAAATGAGGCTCTGCTTATGCTTTGGGAAAGCCCCTAAAGAATAAGGTGTTTAATACAGTGCCTGCCGATATCAATATATCAAAATACCCAGATAAAATGATTCCTCAAGGCTAAATATATGTTAATAATGAATCGATTTAGCCCAAATAAAGTCTACAGTCTTAATAAGCCCTTGTGAAGCCCTTATTTACGATCGTAATAAACATGGCTTACCGGATCCCATAGGGAAAATGACAGCTTCCAGCATTACATCGTCTTGTTAGAATGTGTCATACCTCAAGCAGCAAGAGACTGCACACTGTTCCCCCAACTGAAGTTAATTGCTCTCAACAGTCCTGTGTGGAACAGCCATGGATTTTAGTGACGGTTGCTAAAATCATTTTCCTCATACAAACAGAAATCTTCATCTCTTTTCTGTTTCTGAGTAAATAGTACATACCAGCACTATTTCAAAATAACAAACTCTTGATTGAATAATAAAAACTACAGTTAAACACTAAAAAACTCTAAGCCATCTCCGTGGAGATGTTGCCTGTACAACGGCAAAGAGAATGACTGGGGTAGGCGGAGCCTAGGAGGGATCATGTGACCAGCTTTGCTGGGCTCTTTGCCATTTCCTGTTGGGGAAGAGAATATCCCACAAGTAAGGATGACGCCGTGGACCGGACACACCTATGTTGGAGAAAAAAAGCTTTTTTAATTTTTTTATTTATATTGAATTTTTACCCCAAATGGCAGGTGCGGCAGTGCCTCACCTGCCTCCTATGACTGCAAGTCCCTAATTTTGGCTGACTATCAGCGATGTCAGACGCCGAGACAAGCAGGAACTGCAGCGGTGGAAGCCCGAGTGTCGGGCAGCTCGCTTATTCCGGGGAACAGCATGGAGAGGTCAAGGGAGGTTGATACGCTGACAGCAATGAGGAAGAGCTTCTTTCCTAATACCGTAAGGCGTTCAGTGACACGGAGGTTATGGAGGTCTACCGACCCACTTGGAGGTATGTGCTCTGGTTCTGAATTCTTTGGGAGCGCATTTTCTGCACTACAGTGAGAACTTTTTAAGTTCCAGGCAATTTATACCTGTCATTTTGCTCATATATTTTGTGCATCTGGGAGTTGTTCCCTGTTTGATCACTAAATAGACTCCAGTGTGGTTCATAGTCACTATAGAGGGGTTTTCTGAAATATGGACTGTGTTATGCCCTTTCCAAACAACTTTGAACTGTTGCATATCGTTTGTATTAGACAGTATCACACCTGCACCTAGTTTTTCTGTGTATTTTTTCTGTGTATATACATGAGTTGCCCCGTGCGCTGCGCGAGGTGTTTGTGTGCAGTTTTCGGCATGAAAAAAGGGCTCCTTTTGGAGCCTATGTAAGCACAACCCAGTGAGCACTTGGTATTGCCAAGTTAAGCGCAAATATCTTGCTCGTGTAGATGCAAATTTGCTCTTAACTTGTAATCTAGCCCTAAATTTGTTAATTGTTGACATGATACAAGCCCCACTGGTGCTCTGAGCAGCTGCAGTACTTAAAATGCGGATGCACTGAGAATATCTAGCTATGCCTCACATGCACGTGTAGATAAAAATACTAACACTAAAACAGTGATAACTTTTACTAAAAGCATTTTTGCCAATACATTTATATTGTAAATATATTTCTATTCAAAGATGTAATTCATCTATGTGCATTTAAATTTTGACCGGAATGTCCCTTTAACAAATGAAGAATTTCTAACATACATCCAACACCTACATCTTTAGAGTGGGATCTTCCATATATTTTTTCCTTAGGGATCGCTTTAAATCTAACTGTATCTCTGCTGCTACCAATAATTTTAATAGCTTTGATATAAACACCTTGTGATTGAAGATAAAACACTAAGCTCCTCCATTTTCACTATGTAACAATGCACCAGTTCATGTTCATTTTCATTTAACAGAGCCAAAAGATAAACAAAATGTCTTTCACATTGGGAATCTGAATTATACTAGTTATTTTAATTAATATCTGTAGTCTTAGGAGCCATAGGAGCGGGAAGTGGCTGGAAGGTACGTGACAAATTCAAAATTATTAGGTGCTTTTCTTGGTGCAAAAAAAATAACCATTGACTAACTAATGACTGAGCAATATAATTTGATGACTTAAAGGGATAGTCTAGTCAAAATTAAATTTTCATTATTCAGATAGGGAATGCAATTTTAAACAACTTTCCAATTCACTTTTATTATCAAATTTGCTTTGTTCTCTTGGTATTCTTTGTTGAAAGCTAAACCTAGGTAGGCCCATATGCTAATTTCCCAAACCTTGAAGGCTGCCTCTTATTTCAATGCATTTGGCAGTTTTTCACAGCTAGAGGGCGTAAGTTCATGTGTGTCATACAGATAACATTGTGACCACGCCCCCAGAAATTTACAAGTGAGAGGGCACTGATTGGCTAAATGCAAGTCTGTCAAAGGAACTGAGATAAGGGAGCAGTCTGCTGAGACTTAGATACAAGGTAATCACAGAGGTAAAAAGTAGATTAATATACTGTGTTGCTTATGCAAAACAGCGGGATGGGTAATAAAGGGATTATCTATCTTTTTAAACAATAACATTTCTGGAGTAGACTGTCCCTTTAATTATGAGTTAAACTTTTCAGGGGTAATATTAGTTAAATGAGACAATTTTTAGTCAAAATTAAACTTTCATGATTCAGGCAGAGCATAGAATTTAAAATAGCTTTCCAATTTGCTTATATTATCTAATTCACTTCATTCTCTTGCTTTCTTTCATTAAAAAACATACATTGGCTTGTTAGCAGCAATGCACCATTGGGCGCTAGCTCCTGATTAGTGGCTGTACATATATGCCTCTTGTCATTTCTGCTCCTTCAACAACGGATACCAAGACAATGGAGCAAATTTGATAATTTTAATACGTTGTAAAGTTGTTTAAAATTGTATGTTCTATCTGAATCATGAAAAAGAAATAAATGGGTTTCATGTCCCTTTAATAATGTAATGTCGGGGCGGAGCTAGACGCCTGGCAGGACAGACGTGTTCTGTGTGAGCTCTATGCCTGAATGTGAAATATAGCTTAATTATTGTGATAAATCTGCCAATTTTTCTATTCTTTTTGGCCGCATATCACCTCCACAGGCTTTCCTGCCTATAATTGGCTGTGTGCTGCGAAGCAGCATCTCTCCCATCCGGGAGTCGGAACTTGCTGAGTCCCTGCTGGGACAACCGTTAACTACAGAAGGTCGGAGAAGGTGTTGCCCCAGGTGCCTGACATTTCCTGAATCGGTCAAGGCAGACCTCAAGAGGACAATCGCTCTGAACATTACCAGCAGAGGGGCCAAGACACAGAAGGGATCACTGACAGCCCGGCGTGAGCAAATTGGCGCGAAGAGCCGCCATCTTCCCTCCCACCTTGCCGGTCCCTCACGGAGCTTGCTAGCGCACAGAGACTTAGAGACACGGATTGCACAGCAGGAGGACAAAGCCTGGCGGTGGTAAGACCCTCTACCCTCACTCAACCCTGTTACGCCCAGAGGTATCCCGCTACAACAACTCTCATGCTTCACTTTTCTGTGCCGGGCTGCTTGCGGCCTCCTGTTTTAACAATAGCCTGCGCACATAGGGGACAGACTGCCGCGCACCGCTCCTATCACTGACCTCTTGTGCCTCCTGCTGCCACCCGGATCTGGGACATGGACCTCCGGAGGGTCGGGGCCCCGCTCCGGAACCAGACCTGCCGCCTCTGACATCAAGGGAGAGATCTGACTCACATGTTTTGCTCTAGCTTGTCTCTGGCCCCCTAATGCCTTTATCACTCCTCCTTCTGTGGTACATCGCTGCTCCCTAGACCCCGCTTCACCAGTGGGGAAGATTGTCACCCACGGGGATTACCTTATCTGACCACCTGAGCCAAAGAAAGTCTGCTGGAGGGCGCCCTTAGAGACCTGACCGGTGCTGCAGCTGTAAGATACTTTCCTAGGCAGGCCTACCAAACGCCTAGTGTGTTCTAGAGATTCGCTGGCTACTCTACAAGCCCACAGAAGGAAGCCATCTCAGGTACTTTTATAAACAAGCAGTGGGTCACTAATATTTAATCAGGGATATTATACACATTTGTGTTGTTGTACCAAGAACCACCTAACCCCTAACATCTACCCAGCTATTTACTCCCTCCTGGAGCAGTACACAAGAGACGCTGCAAGTAAATAAGCAGGCTGTGTGTTTACAAGGAATCCATACTCATATTACCTATAATAAAGGTGACACTGACTCTTATCCACTTCACATACTCCCCTAACCTACAATATCCTCAGCCCCAGGCCCTAAGGACAGTTAGGCAAGCATACCTGCTTTACACAGGCCAGTTTTGCTCCTCTAACAACCTGTAAATATCAGATACATACCTGTCTGCATAACGGCCTCAAATAACAGACATATTGAGACCTAAATAACAGACATTCTCCTTACTACCCTTGGTACCCTGGACACAAGCCTAACTACCTGGTTGTCAATACTTTTATAATAAAAGTGGAGACTACCCTCCAGTCACCCTATAAGATACTGCAGATATAGCCTATAACTGGTAGGCCAAAATCACGCCTTACTAAAACTGTACAGCTCAAGAGGTTTGCCTGGCCTTTATATCACCCTCCAGGCCCCCACGGGGTCCAAGGCCCTGGGCACATTTCTCACCCTCTCCACAAGTTTGGTCCTGCCTGATATTATCACCATTATATGACTGCCATTTAGACTGAGCCTAACAGGCAGGTGATGATCTGTAGGAGCAGAACTCAGACACTCAATACAGTTTTTTGATCACTGGAGGGTTTTGCTCTCATTTACCCCTCCCAAAACACTTGGGACCCTGATATCACAAAGCCAAAGCGTTACCCCTCTCTCTACCATTTCCCATATCTCTCTGTAGGTGGGTCATATCCTCATCCCCTTTACCCACTTCGTCAAAAGGAGACAACTCCCCAGGAGAGAGGGGTGTACACTGAGAAGGGTGGTCACTACACAATTTGCTTCACAAGGTGCGGCATACATATACACTGAGAAGGAATCTATACAGCAAAGGGCAGAATCCTCTAGTCACCTGCACGACTGCCCCTACACAGAAAGGATACCTGCTTTACAAGCATTCAGACTAAGCTGATTATGATGGCGCATTCTCTCCCCCTGGAGAGGATCTGTGCCATCATGTAAATAACTCCTAAGTGTCTGTGTCCCCGCCCGGCCAATGCTACAACACTAGCATACGTGCAACAAGCAGGTCATCAGCAATATCAAGTAGATACTAATAGACTGTCTCGCTTACTGTTCTAACAAAATGTCACAGGCTCATAAACGTAAACAGAAGCCCCACTCCACACCAAAAAGAACTGTTGCAGACCATTTCCACCGCCAACCAAGCGCAGCTCAGACAAGATCAGAAGATGACTACTCAGACGCAGGTAGCGCCTCCGACACCCAATCTGGGTCCACATTAGTAAAGAGAGCCTCGCAAATCTTAAGACCAGATACCTGCTCTAATAACAACATGATGGACACTATGAAATCATTATTGGCTTCACATCATGACTCTCTAACGAAAAGGTTTGACAGATCACATGCAGATTTGAAGAGAGATATCAGTCTCATAAGTGAACGAACAGATGCGTTAGAACGCAAACAGGAAGATCTTACAATAGACCACAATAACCTCCTTAGCTACTCTCAATCTCTAGCCACCCAAATTACAGATTTGGAATTGAAGCTGGCGGATCTGGAGGACAGATCGCGCTGAAACAACATACGGATAAAAGGCGTACCTTTATCTGTTCTACCTCAAGATCTGGAAAAATACCTACAGGGACTATTTGAAGCGGTGCTAGGCCCTGGAGCTAATAATGAAAACCTCATAGATAGAGTGCATAGAGCTCTCAGAGCACGATCAGTGGATGGTGGCCAGCCTAGAGATGTGATAGCGAAACTCCATTACTATACATTTCGGGAAAAAATCCTTAGAGCACTGGCCAGAGACAAGCGCCTTCCTGAGGAATATACTGGACTGCAAATCTATCCAGATCTCTCTCCCCACACACTACAATTACGCAGGCACTATCAACCGTATACCAAAATATTGAGAGAGAGAGATCTAAAATATAGGTGGGGGTTCCCAGTAAGACTTTTCATTACCAAGGACAGTCACCAGTTCATGGCCTCCACTCCCCAGCAAGCACGAGAACTACTCCAAAAATGGGACTTGCTCCCGCCAGACAGAGAGGATCACTCTTCCAATTCGGATATGGGCACTGGACTGAGGGCCTCAGCACCACCTTGGAAACCACTGCCACAACGGCCATCTGGAACCACAGGAAAACCAACTGAGACCCTAAACAAAGTCAGAGACACTATTGGTACACACCAGAACACAGACCCATAAAGGACCTGCTTACATAATCTACCCCGGCTGTATTCCTTGCTGGGATACTTCTCCATAGGAGGGAGTATTCCCCACAACCCAAGGAGGAACCCAGAGGATGAGCAGAGAGAAGATGGGTGAGATCAATGCAATTTATATGTTGTAGCTTGTTTATTTTATCATTTGTATGATAATGGACAATGGCCAAAGACTTAGAGCATTTCTATTTCTCCTTAGTAGGGACTCTTATGTCACTACTTTGTTACATACCACTGTGTACTCATTTAGCCAACTGCTTATACATTCTGTAATGTAGCTCCCAACAGCTTTTCAATCCTAGAGACATTTTGTCTGCTTTCACGATAATGGACACTAGTTAAAGATTGTACAGATGTCTACTTCTCTTTGTTGCCAACATAGGCGCTGTCGTCTGACCAAATGGTAATATGCACACCACAGATCAAATGTACACGTACTGTACTGTACTATGCTCCATGTTCCTTAGATACTAGAGGTTTTTATGTTAAGTTGATCTTCTGACCAGTGATTTGTAAGCAATCTGTGAATTCTAACCTGTCATACTATACTTACCAATTCCCTATCAGCCATGCCCTATTACTCTCTAGTACATCTCTACCCACGCTAGAATATTGAAGTATTCAGACTAGCTACTGATGACCCGCAAAACTACAAACATTCCCTTACTGAGACCCTATGATGAGCATCACATGTATATCTATATCTTCCCACCTACTGCCTAGCTACCAACGACCGGCAGGATAACTTAAGGCCATGCCCTCTACAGGCAATAGCTTTAGACCCCTCACTCACCAACCTACACTTGGGGACCACCATAAAGTAATTTTAATATAAGAATATTTAACAACACAGAGGTCCATATCTGAAGGTCACGGGCTATAAGCATGTACAAGGGAAATGACAGTTATCTTGCTTTAGAATACTCTCTGTTATGTTACCATATCCTGTTTATTGTTTCTCCTGTTGAGATGAATGTTTTATACTTTGAGGTTTACAGCATTGAATATAATTTCACGTATGACTAATACATAATTACAATACATATGCCCTTTTCATTTTCTTCCACCAGACCTTTCAAACTACATACTGGGCCGGCGGGGCCCTAGACCCCTCTCTGCATAGCTCCACCCCCAACAATTTAGTTGTGCTCCTCTGGCTTAGACCAGACAGAACACTCATTGCGAAAGTGTATATCTATCACTTTTGAACAGTCATAGAGTTTTTTTCCTTTCTCCTCTCCTTCTAGCTCTCGCTACTGAAAGATATATAGTGCACTCCTATCCACATAGAAAGTAAACGGATCCCTGTACCTTGATCCCGGACTAGTCTCCTACCCTCAGTGACCCAGGCAGCCCTTCTACCACTCCCATAATGGCCCCAATACGTATAGCTACGCTATACGCACAGGGACTAAATTCCCCCACTAAGAGGAAGCTCCTACAGCGGTACATGCTAACGCATAAAATACACATCCTGTTCCTGCAGGAAACTCACTGGACAGGAGAGCCCCGGACTCCCGGGATCTCCCAACATTACCCGATCTGTGAGATTGCTTCCAACTCAGAAAGCAAAAACAGAGGCGTTGTCATAACAATCAGCAGGGACCTGTCCTACAAACTGGAATACATTGAAAGAGATAGTGAAGGTAGATTCCTGATACTAATCTGCTCACTTAATGACACCCTGTTTACCTTGGTTTCACTTTACTCGCCTAATACCAAGCAAATACCCTTTCTCCGTAAACTCCTGGCACACATTGATCAGATTAAACAAGGACGATTGATAATAGGGGGGACTTTAATATGGTTTGGGACCCCTCAATAGACAAACAGGCCACCCTCACGACGCATTCTGACAGAAATGTTTCATCCACTTCCAATGCCTTCCGGAAACTAATTTATCAACATAACCTTTATGATGCCTGGAGGTGCCTAGCACCTTCGGAGAGAGACTTCACACATCACTCGAAAGCCCATAACTCATATTCTCGGCTGGACTACATATTTTGTGACTCATGGTCTCTAGATCAGCTTATCAACCCCAGTATCAGACCGTGCACATGGTCGGATCACGACATGGTATGTCTAGATTTCACCAAATTACAGTCCTTGACGGGTAGGCCCCCATGGAGACCAAGGAATTTCTATTACACAATGACACAGGGAGCACTGATATAGTTATGATCTGGGCAGCTCTTAAAGCATACCTGCGGGGATATTTTATTAAAAAGACAGCACGGATCCGTAAAGAGAACAAACAGTCTTTAGCGAAGCTTTATGGAGACCTACGCGCCCTTTAACAGACAAATAAATCAAACCCTAACTCTCAGATAGCACGCCAAATAGGTATTATTAGGGAAGAAATATCCAAAAGAGATTTGCTGCAAGTCCAAGAAACTCTGCTTAAGCTCAAACAACTTTATTACTATAAAGGAAACAGAGCAGACAAACTCTTGGCTAACAAGTTCCGCAAGCGCACCCAACAGAAGAGAATACCCCATATTGCGTCACATAACGGTATAGTTCACTCGCCCAGGGACATAGGTGCTACATTTGCAACCTACTACTCTTCCCTATATAACATTGAGACCACGGAAGAGAAAGCCCAGTCTACCCACAGTGACATTCATAGATTCCTAGGAAATCTGCCCATGCCTACTCTGACTGAGGAAGCAAGAGCAGATCTAGGGAAACAAATTACATTAGTGGAGATTAAAGTAGCCATAGATGAACTCGCACCCCATAAGGCCTCAGGCCCAGACGGGTTTACAGTGAAATTTTACTGAGCACTTAGCCCGATCATAGCCCCGATCCTACTTTGAGTGTTTACAGATGCAGCAAATAAGGGTGGCTTCTTAGCAGAGCTCTTAGAGGCAACCATCACCACAATCCACAAAGAGGGTAAAGACCCACTATTGTGCTCCAGCTATAGACCCATCTCGCTCATTAATGTCGATGCCAAGATTTACGCTAAAGTACTAGCGAACAGATTAGGGAAACATTTACAAACGCTTATACACCTAGATCAGGTGGGTTTTGTCCAGGGCCGACAGGGCACTGATAACACCCGGCGCCTATTAAATATATTTTCGGAGGCAGCTGATATGGGACTCCAGATGCTCACCCTGTCCCTTGATGCCGAAAAGGCATTTGACAGGGTGAGATGGGATTATTTATTTCAGACCCTATCAATGTTTGGAATTCCGGACTCTTTCATTAAGGCGGTCAAAGCACTGTACTTGGCCCCCACAGCAGTCGTTCAAGGATTAGGGTTCTGCTCACCTAAAATAACAATCTGCAATGGAACCAGACAGGGATGCCCGCTCTCCCCCCTTCTGTTTGTCCTTGCGATTGAACCCCTGGCGATAGCCATCAGAGAGACGGAGGCGATCCACGGTATTCAGATGCACGATATTCCTCAAACTGGCACTTTTTGCAGACGATCTTACGGTCTTTCTGTCAGATCCTCTCGAATCTCTCCCTCCACTAATGGATCTTAGCGTATTCCATTAATATACCGCGAAGCGAGAAAGATTCCATCCAGCTTGCCTACTCCTTTAAGTGGTCCTCCAAAGGGATTCGCCACTTGGGAGTTTTTCTTTCCCACGCGAAAGCCACAGTGATTAAAGAGAATTTCGAGACCCTGCTAGTAGATATCGCCTCTGAACTCCACTCTAAGAGGTACAGCAAGATATCCTGGCTAGGTAGGATAGCGGCCATCAAGATGATGGTTCTTCCTAAACTCACCTACCTGTTCCGCAGTATATCCCTGTCAGTCCCATGCCCAGTGATTAGGAAGTTCCAGACCCTTTTTAATACATATACTTAGCACAATAAAAGACCCCGGGTGGCAGCACACATCCTACAAATGCCATTAGAGAGAGGAGGCTTAGGACTCCCCAACGTAAGAAAATATTACGAAGCGGCAATGATAACACATGCTACAGCCTGGAGAAAAGATCTTCCTCCGACAAGGTGGAGAGAGTTAGAGCAAGCTTCATTGCCAGCATACATATATTTAGAGGACCTGCTCTGGCTGCCTCCGCATTGGCGAACTAAGATACCCGTTGCAAATAGCATTGTGAAGGACTGTCAGGAGACCTGGTATAAGTTGAGGCATAATAAATCAGTAGCCCCACATCCCTCGCCGGTACATTCTGTGAGAGGCCTCCTGATAGGACTACCGAACACACACCTTGGTGCTTGGACAGAATCAGGTATAAACACCTTGGAAGACTTTTATAGTAATGCACAGTTAAGACTGCACCAAGACATGTTAAGCCTTCCTACCTTGACCCCCAAACTTCGGTTTGACTTCTTTAGGCTACGTACACCAATGAAATCATGGGGCTTCCTAGAAGAATCACTAAGAGACTTGACTATTTGGGAAATGAGGTGGGTGACTAACCTCCAGCAGTTTAAACCCCTCTCGACTCACTACCACTGCCTCGTAAAGGAAGCATCCCCCTCAAAAATGACTCACATGGAAACTTGGGAGAGAGACTTACAGTTAGCATTTTCCCCAGATACTTGGAACAAGGCCATTAGCCTAACGAAAATAGCGACTCACTGTATCACTCTGTACAAACTATACTTTAAAATAATCACCAGATGGCACCTAGTTCCCACAAAACTACAGAAACTTTACCCTGAGCACTCGTCGCAGTGCTGGAAGGAATGTGGGGAGCTGGGATCCCCCATACATATCTGGTGGGCCTGCCCGAGACTGATGGATTATTGGCAGAAAGTAGAAAAGGTCTGTAAAGACTTAGGCCTAACAACATCTCTGAACCCGGCCCTGGCCATATTGCATCTAGACATAGACAAAATTCCTAAAAACAAACAAAACCTACTGATATATGTCCTTATTTCTGCCAAGCTACTTATAGCTAGGAACTGGAAAAAGAGTCAGCCCCCAAGGTTCCAGAGTGTCCTGGATACTGTAAACTACATTAAAAACATGGAAAACTTTGTAGCTAGGGAGCGGGACAATTAAACAACTACTGCCTCACATGGGAACTCTGGGAAACTATGCAACACCGTTCAGCCCCAATCTAACTAGCTACAGAACTCATACTTGCACCTTTACCATCTCCCTCCCCCATAACCCGTCCATTGCCCTTCTCTAGAACCTGAGTTGATATTTCACCATCTTCCGTAACCCCCTGAAACCCCCTAACTGAGACTAGTCCGTTAAAGGACAAAACTGAATATGAACCCTGACCTGCGAGTCAACAGATAACAGGCGGAGAGGGGTCTATAAGCCCCCCTGTTACAGAAGCATTAGTTATTTTGTTGTGAAAGAGCTTATTTCCCAGCAGCAATGCCTGAACCAGCCAAGCCAGCGCCTAAGAAGGGCTCCAAGAAAACCGTAACAAGTATCATTTCATAAAGAGTTAACTTTTTTTCAGCTTTTACAAACTATTTTCTAAATACAAGTTTGCTGGCCTCAGCTCTAATTAAGTTTAGTGATAAAACATTCCCATTGTCTAATCACCTCCGGAGTCAGACTGCTAATTGATAAGATGAACTGCATTGTTTTTTTTATGTGTAACTTGTTATCTGAAGTACTGTAATCCTATTGTGGCCTGTCAAAGGACATTATCTCTCTATCTAAATGTGTGATGGGGGATTTTATGCTTCCCCCCCTGGGAGTGCCCTGTGTGCATGTAACCTCAATAAAAAGCAGGCTGGGCATCCCAGTCCTGAGTTCTTGGTTGACCCTCAATCGCAGCGTTGACTCGTTTTTGTGGGCAGAAGGGTATCCTAGCTGTACTACAGCTAAGGGGGATTATTCTACATTTGCGAGACTCATATAGAATACTATGGAAAGCAGCTTCTCCCCTCTTCAGCAATAGGGATCCAGGCTACTAAGCGGTCCATCTCTCAGCGAGACTAAGGGTAACCGTAACATTTGGCGGCAGCGGTGGGATTTTCCTGGATTTCCTAGGAGAGGTACAGAACGGATGGAGAGCGCTTACGAAAAATTGAAGCGTACAACCCTAAAGGATTTACTTGAAAGCAGAGGGGGGTATGCCAGCAACCGGCCGAGGAGAGAGCTGATCGCAGAATTGACCGAACTGGATCAGAGCTTCACAATGGCGGAAACACCGACCACGATTAGTGACGAAAAAAACAGGATTGTTCGGGAGAGGCTCTCACTGTACGGGCCGAACCCCTCCATGGAATTGGTACAGCAGTTGATGGCGGAAGCGGACGAGGATATACGAGAGACTCGAGCCCATGAACTCAACCTAGCGAACGCACACCGCAATGCTGAAGCCCGCAGGTAATCATCCCTGTCGAAAATGCTGGGAGGCCCAAGATACCCTATGCGGCATTTCGACCCTTCCTAGAGAGCGAGACAGGGATTGATGAATATTTGGCGGACTTCGAAAGGCAATGTGCCCTGCACCAGATTCCCAACAGAGAGTGGCCCACGATATTGTCTGGGAAACTATCCGGGGCGAGCCCGGGAAGCCTTTCGTACTCTGGGTGCTGAGGAAGTGACACAGTATGAGCTAGTTAAGGAGACACTGTTGCGACGGTACGCGGTAACTCCGGACACGTATCGCCGACAGTTTCGGGGCACGAAAAAGAAGCCTAACGATACCCATATGGAATGGGCGCACCGAATGCGGAGAGCGGCAAATCACTGGATGAGCGGAAGTAAAGCGGTGACTGGTGAGGAAATTTTACAATTGTTTCTCTTAGAACATTTTTATAATGGCATGGAACAGCAAGGGAAGGAATGGCTGCGAGACAGACGGCCTTCTACCTTAGAAGAAGCAGCCAAATTGGCCGATGAACATTATGACTCCCGTCTTCACGAACCCACGAACTACCGAGCTCCAGCACGGGTCGAACCCAGAGAGGTTTACCGTGCACCCCCTCGTGCTGAATTCCGAGCCCCGGTGCCCGCAGGGCCCACCCGACACTCAGGACCACCCAATAACAGCTCTGAGCGTCCCAGACCGACTTGCCACCGATGCAAGCAACCAGGGCATTTCATGACTAGCTGCCCCCTTAATACGCACCAGACACCCAGGAATTACAATTACCCCTCTGGGTCATATCGTCCGGCCCGGGCCCTCTGTGTTAACCAAGAGGCCCCTATGGAGGAATATTTGGGGCCGCTTCACGAGGCGGACCCTGTATATGCTGCCTCAGATAACCGCCAGCACCATCGGCAGAAGGTATGGCTCGAGGGGCGATCTACCGAGGGATTGAGAGACACAGGGGCTACTATCACGCTGGTACAGAGTCATTTGGTGCCGGAGCACAAGCGATCCGGACAGACTGTGGCCGTTAGAGTGGCGGGGGGAGGATGTGTACAAAATTCCAACAGCTAAAGTGCATCTTGATTGGGGAGCGGGAAAGGGGGCTGTGAACGTGGGCATAATGGATAATTTACCTGCCGAAGTACTACTGGGCAACGATTTGGGCCCCATGACTTCTGCCTATGCTCCAGTATGCAACAACGAGGCGGACCCAGTGACTACACGGGTCCAAGCCCGGACGGAGCGAGAGCTCACCCCGACCTTGCCTGACATGTTAGGCCCAATACCCTGGGACACCCCAGATGCTTTCAAGACAGAGTCTAAGACTGACCCGACCTTACAAAAGTACCGGGAACGAGCAGAGACCGGAGGGGGCGGGGCAGATAATGAAACATTCTTATGGGAAAAAGGGAAACTATACCGCTGGACAGAGAAAAGGGGACAGCGTAGGCGACAGCTGGTAGTGCCCCACAAATACCGTCAAGAAATCCTCAAGATAGGCCACGACATCCCCTTAGCAGGCCACCTAGCCGTAACCCGTACCCTACACCGCATTACTCACACGTTCTTTTGGCCAGGGGTACACGCTGATGTTAGAACTTACTGTAACACCTGCAATGTGTGTCAACGAGTAGGAAGGCGAGGCGATCACCCTAAAGCCCATCTAGTAAATATGCCCATTGTAGAGGAACCCTTCAGCCGGGTTGCTATTGACCTAGTGGGACCACTGGCTACCCCTAGTCCCTCCGGTAAGCGCTACATTCTTACCGTAGTGGACTACGCTACCAGGTACCCAGAGGCTGTCGCCCTATCCAACATACAAGCGGATACGGTAGCGAATGCACTAGTACAGGTGTTCTCCCGGGTAGGATTTCCAAAAGAAATCCTATCCGACCGAGGCACCCAATTTACGGCTGAATTGACCCAACAACTCTGGCAGGTTTGCAAAATGAAGTCCCTCTTGAGCTCCCCATACCACCCCCAGATGAACGGGCTGTGTGAGAGGTTCAATGGGACCCTCAAGCAAATGCTCAAGACGTTCACTCAGGAATACCGAGACTGGGAACGCTTCCTGCCGCACCTCCTATTTGCTTATCGGGAGGTGCCCCAGGAAACGACAGGGTTCTCTCCCTTCGAGTTGCTCTACGGAAGAAAGGTACGGGGACCCCTAAACCTGATCCGGGAGCACTGGGAGGGAGAGATGGACACTGACGGTGTCCCCATTGTGCCATACGTGCTGGAACTCAGGGACCGAATGGAGCAATTAGCCAAATCCGTGCGGGCTAATCTCCAGTCGGCCCAGAGAAGACAGAAAGTATGGTACGATCGGGGGGCCCGAAAGAGAATCTTCACCATAGGACAAAAGGTGTTAGTACTTAAGCCGGTGAAGACAGACAAATTGCAGGCGTCCTGGCAGGGTCCTTTCCAGATCGTAGAGAAAAGGGGAGACACCACTTATGTGATAGCTAGCTGCCACGACAGCAATCTTAGAAAGACATTCCATGTAAACATGCTCAAGGAATATTTTGAGCGACCAGAGAACGTGACGGCCGTATGTTGTTCCCCTCAGGAAGACCCAGACAGTCTACCCATTCCAGACCTATTAGAAAAGAGTCTCCCCACAGGTATAGTGGCTCAGGTTCAGATAGGAGACCGACTTAGCCCCACTGAAAGGGAGCAGCTCAACCAACTCCTACAGTCCAAACACCTCACCTTCTCCCCGAAGCCAGGGTACACTACTTTAACCACCCACCAGGTAGATACTCCGGGACAAGCTCCCTTGCGCCAGGCTCCGTACCGAATCCCCGAAGCAGTTAGGACAGGAATGAAGAAGGAGATCGATGAGATGCTCCAACTCAGGGTAATTGAGCCCTCCGATAGTCCCTGGGCCTCCCCAGTTGTCTTGGTGCCCAAGAAAGATGGGACCACCCGGTTCTGCATAGACTATCGGAGGCTCAATGAAAAAACCGTGACGGACGCTTACCCTATGCCCAGGGTAGACGACCTACTCGATCGTATAGCCAGGGGAAATTACCTGACCACTATTGACCTCTGCAAAGGTTACTGGCAGATTCCCCTGGCCCCGGAGGCTATCCCCAAGTCGGCATTCGTCACCCCATTCGGCTTATATCAGTTTAGGGTAATGCCGTTTGGGATGAAGAATGCCCCAGCTACATTCCAGCGCTTGGTGGATAGGCTCCTGGATGGCTTCCAGAGTTTTGCTTGCGCCTACCTGGACGACATAGCGATCCACAGTGAGTCCTGGGAGGACCACTTAGCTCACGTAGGAATGGTTCTGGATCAGATCCAGGCTGCTGGCCTGACTCTGAAGCCAGAAAAATGCCACTTTGGGATGGCCGAGGTACAGTACCTGGGTCACCGGGTGGGGTGTGGAAAGCAGCGACCAGAGCTGGCCAAGATAGAAGCTGTCGCCAATTGGCCCACCCCCATCACTAAGACTCAGGTCCTAGCCTTCCTGGGCACGGCAGGATACTATAGACGGTTCGTACCAGACTACAGCACACTTGCCAAACCCCTGACTGACTTGACCAAGAAGAACTTACCTCGACAGGTCCTGTGGTCTCCCCACTGTGAAACGGCTTTCCAGGCTCTCAAAAATGCTCTAATTAACGCTCCTGTCTTGGCGGCCCCAGCCCTTAACAAACGTTTTATAGTCCATACAGATGCTTCCATGTTTGGGCTGGGAGCCGTCCTCAGCCAAGTAGGCGAAGATGGAGGGGAGCATCCAGTTGCCTACATCAGCCGGAAGCTCCTGCCCCGCAAAGTCAGCTATGCAGCGGTCGAAAAGGAGTGTTTGGCTTTGGTGTGGGCATTAAAGAAATTGACTCCCTATTTATATGGGCAGGAGTTCACTCTGGTCACCGACCATAACCCGTTGGTGTGGCTGAACCGGGTCTCTGGAGATAACGGCAGGCTATTACGTTGGAGTTTATCATTGCAACCCTTCAATTTCACCATTACTTACAGACCTGGGAAACAGAATGGCAACGCCGACGGGTTGTCCAGACAAACCGACCTCAGCCCCGCATAACCAGCGGTCTGGACAGTCTTAGTCTGCCCCGAAAAGGGGTCAGACCGTGTCTGCTAGAGTGTTCCACAGAAAGGGAGCACTGTTACAGAAGCATTAGTTATTTTGTTGTGAAAGAGCTTATTTCCCAGCAGCAATGCCTGAACCAGCCAAGCCAGCGCCTAAGAAGGGCTCCAAGAAAACCGTAGCAAGTATCATTTCATAAAGAGTTAACTTTTTTTCAGCTTTTACAAACTATTTTCTAAATACAAGTTTGCTGGCCTCAGCTCTAATTAAGTTTAGTGATAAAACATTCCCATTGTCTAATCACCTCCGGAGTCAGACTGCTAATTGATAAGATGGACTGCATTGTTTTTTTATGTGTAACTTGTTATCTGAAGTACTGTAATCCTATTGTGGCCTGTCAAAGGACATTGTCTCTCTATCTAAATGTGTGATGGGGGATTTTATGCTTCCCCCCCTGGGAGTGCCCTGTGTGCATGTAACCTCAATAAAAAGCAGGCTGGGCATCCCAGTCCTGAGTTCTTGGTTGACCCTCAATCGCAGCGTTGACTCGTTTTTGTGGGCAGAAGGGTATCCTAGCTGTACTACAGCTAAGGGGGATTATTCTACATTTGCGAGACTCATATAGAATACTATGGAAAGCAGCTTCTCCCCTCTTCAGCAATAGGGATCCAGGCTACTAAGCGGTCCATCTCTCAGCGAGACTAAGGGTAACCGTAACACCCCCGATCTAGTACTGTTAGGAATGTGCAACTTAATCTTGAATTTAAATTTCATATAATGTCTTAAACTACGCTATTGAACTATCTCTATAGACTGGTTTGTTACCCTGGAGATCACTTCAGTGTAGACTATTACCACAAGAATTCTATGCTTCTGAATAATCATTGTACATGCATAAAATACCTCTGTAAAAACGAGGACCCCCGTATAAGGGAAAGATTTGTACCCTTATTTATTACCCATACATGCAAAGTTTCTTCAACATCGTTGTATTATCCATGCAAAACTTAATGTCTGTATACGGTTTTCACCTTGTTTGAGAAGGATTGTATGTTACCACTATGTCCTCAATAAAAAAACTTTAAAAAAAAAAAATAATAATAATAATGTAATGTCCCATTAATAAAGTAGATAACCAACCACTACATAAAATTGCATCAAAATTTTAGTAATAATATGACACTGTTTGTCTTCCTTTTGGTTCTGGTTGTTTGAAAATGTTTTGGTATGGAAGGTGCTAAAAGCTGACAGATTAAAAGAGTTAGGCCTAGATTTAGAGTTTGGCGGTAGCCGTGAAAACCAGCGTTAGAGGCTCCTAACGCTGGTTTTAGGCTACCCCCGGTATTTGGAGTCAGTCAGGAAAGGGTCTAACGCTCACTTTTCAGCCGCGACTTTTCCATACCGCAGATCCCCTTACGTCAATTGCGTATCCTATCTTTTCAATGGGATCTTTCTAACTCCGGTATTTAGAGTCGTGGCTGAAGTTAGCGTTAGAAATCTAACGACAGCCGCAGAAAAAAGTCAGTAGTTAAGAGCTTTCTGGGCTAACGCCGGTTTATAAAGCTCCTAACTACTGTGCTCTAAAGTACACTAACACCCATAAACTACCTATGCACCCCTAAACCGAGGTCCCCCCACATCGCCGCCACTCGATTAAATATTTTTAACCCCTAATCTGCCGACCGCCACCTACGTTATACTTATGTACCCCTAATCTGCTCTCTCTAACACCGCCGACCCCTATATTATATTTATTAACCCCTAATCTGCCGCCCCCGCTATCGCTGACCCCTGCATATTATTATTAACCCCTAATCTGCCGTCCGCACGCCGCCGCCAGCTACATTATAGCTATGTACCCCTAATCTGCTGCCCCTAACACCGCTGACCCCTATATTATATTTATTAACCCCTAATCTGCCCCCCTCAACGTTGCCTCCACCTCCCTACACTTATTAACCCCTAATCTGCCGAGCGGACCGCACCGCTACTATAATAAAGTTATTAACCCCTAATCCGCCTCACTAACCCTATAATAAATAGTATTAACCCCTAATCTGCCCTCCCTAACATCGCCGACACCTAACTTCAAACATTAACCACTAATCTGCCGACTGGAGCTCACCACTATTCTAATAAATGTATTAACCCCTAAAGATAAGTCTAACCCTAACACTAACACCCCCCTAAATTAAATATAATTTAAATCTAACGAAATTAATTAACTCTTATTAAATAAATTATTCCTATTTAAAGCTAAATACTTACCTGTAAAATAAACCCTAATATAGCTACAATATAAATTATAATTATATTGTAGCTATTTTAGGATTAATATTTATTTTACAGGCAACTTTGTATTTATTTTAACCAGGTACAATAGCTATTAAATAGTTAAGAACTATTTAATAGCTAAAATAGTTAAAATAATTACAAATTTACCTGTAAAATAAATCCTAACCTAAGTTACAATTAAACCTAACACTACACTATCAATAAATAAATTAAATTAAATACCTACAATTACCTACAATTAAACCTAACACTACACTATCAATAAATGAATTAAATACAATACCTACAAATAAATACAATTAAATAAACTAACTAAAGTACAAAAAATAAAAAAGAACTAAGTTACAAAAAATAAAAAAAATATTTACAAACATAAGAAAAATATTACAACAATTTTAAACTAATTACACCTACTCTAAGCCCCCTAATAAAATAACAAAGCCCCCCA
Source organism: Bombina bombina (assembly GCF_027579735.1). Lineage (NCBI taxonomy): Eukaryota > Metazoa > Chordata > Amphibia > Anura > Bombinatoridae > Bombina > Bombina bombina. Next base: position 183,396,214 of record NC_069505.1, read on the forward strand.
AAATAAAAAATGCCCTACCCTATTCTAAATTACAAAAGTTCAAAGCTCTTTTACCTTACCAGCCCTGAACAGGGCCCTTTGCGGGGCATGCCCCAAGAAATTCAGCTCTTTTTCCTGTAAAAAAAACACATACAATACCCCCCCACCAACATTACAACCCACCACCCACATACCCCTAATCTAACCCAAACCCCCCTTAAATAAACCTAACACTAAGCCCCTGAAGATCTTCCTACCTTGTCTTCACCTCACCAGGTATCACACCGATCCGTCCTGGCTCCGATATCTTCATCCAACCCAAGCGGGGGCTAGACATCCATCATCCGACGGCTGAAGAAGTCCAGAAGAGGGTCCAAAGTCTTCATCCTATCCGGGATGAAGAGTAGATCCGGACCGGCAACCATCTTCTTCCAAGCGGCATCTTCTATCTTCATCCGATGAGGACCGGCTCCATCGTGAGGACCTCCAGCGCGGACCCATCTTCTTCCGACGACGACTTCCCGACGAATGACGGTTCCTTTAAGGGACGTCATCCAAGATGGCGTCCCTCGAATTCCGATTGGCTGATAGGATTCTATCAGCCAATCGGAATTAAGGTAGGAAAATTCTGATTGGCTGATGCAATCAGCCAATCAGAATCAAGTTCAATCTGATTGGCTGATCCGATCAGTCAATCAGATTGAGCTCGCATTCTATTGGCTGATCGGAAGGATTTAGTCTCTTGTTGTGAAAAGCTAATAAAAAAGCATGTGATAAGAGTCTGTCTGTAGTAGCTTAGAAACAGGCAGAAATTTAGAGGTTTGAATGTTAAAAAGTATATTAATATAACCATGATGGTTGTGCAAAGCTGGGGAATGGGTACTAATGGTGTTATCTATCTTTTTAAACAATAACAATTTTAGTGTTGACTGTCCCTTTAAGGTGGTTTAGCACTGATTCAACTTAGCTATTATTGTAAAGAATGATTCTCCTAACATGATTGCTGATGCAAAACTGATAATACACATTTTACAAACATGTGACTGCTGAGAATCTTAGGACGGGAGGGTGAAGTAAACAAAAGCTCACATACATAATAAGTATTAACCCCAGCCTCCCTGGGATAAAGTGAAGCAAGCACAATTTTTTGATTTATTTTACAGCAAAAGGCAGCAAAATAAATGATAAATGTATATTGTAATAATGTTTCACAAGTTTATAGGTCCTTTAATACTAAACCCACATTTTTTTTCTTTCATGATTTAGATAGGGGATGCAATTTTAAGCAACTTTATAATTTACTCCTATTATCATTTTTTTCTTCGTTCTCTTGCTATCTTTATTTAAAAAAGAATGCAGCTAAGGAGCCAGCCAATTTTTGTTCAGAACGATGGACAGCACTTGTTTATTGGTGTTGTCCAATCAGCAAGCACAACCCAGGTTGTGAACCAAAAATGGGCCGGCTTCTATACTTACATTCTTGCTTTTCAAATAAAGATAGCAAGAGAATGAAGAAAATGGATAATAGGAGTAAATTAGAAAGTTGCTTAAAATTGCATGCTCTATCTGAATCATGAAAGAAAAAAATTTGGATTCAGTGTCCCTTTAACCCCTTAAGGACCAAGGACGTACAGGGAACGTCCTACAAAAACTATCACTGGGAGGGGGGAGAAGGTAGGCAGATACACTACAGAAATTGGGGTTTTTATTTATTTTTTATAAATAAAAATGGCAATTTTATAGTAAACTGTGTACTGGCAGACAGCTGCCAGTACCTAAGATGGTGGCCAATAGTTTGAGGGGGGAGGCTTAGAGAGCTGGGGAATCAGGGAGGTTGGAGGGTAATGGGGTATCCTACATTTCAGATAAAATCTAAAAAAAAAACATCTAAAAAAACCCCACACCTTTATTTTTATACTGGCAGACTTTCTGCCAGTACTTAAGATGGCGGTGACAATTGTGAAGTGGGGGAGGGAAGAGAGCTGTTTGAGGTGAGTCAGGCAGGGATCAGAGGGAGGGTGTGATGTGTCAGGTGGGAGGCTAGTCTCTACGCTAAAGCTAAAATTAACCCTTTAAACTCCCTACAAGCTACCTAATTAACCCCTTTACTGCTGGGCATAATACAAGTGTGGTGCGCAGCGGCATATCTAATTACCAAAAAGTAATGCCAAAGTCATATAAGTCTGCTATTTGTGAACAAAGGGAATCCCAGAGAAGCATTTACAACCATTTGTGCCATAATTGCACAAGCTGTTTGTAAATAATTCCTGTGAGAAACCTAAAGTTTGTGAAAAAGTTAACGATTTTTTGTTATTTGATCGCATTTGGCGGTGAAATGGTGGCATGAAATATAACAAAATGAGCCTAGATCAATACTTTCGCCTAGATTTAGAGTTCTGCGTTAGCCGTCCAAACCAGCGTTAGGGGGTCCTAACGCTGGTTTTGGCTGCCCGCTGGTATTTAGAGTCAGTCAGGAAAGGGTCTAACGCTCACTTTCCAGCCGCGACTTTATCATACCGCAGATCCCCTTACGTCAATTGCGTATCCTATCTTTTCAATGTGATCTTTCTAACGCCGGTATTTAGAGTCTTGGCTGAAGTGAGCGTTAGAACTCTAACGACAAAACTCCAGCCGCAGAAAAAAGTCAGGAGTTAAGAGCTTTATGGGCTAACGCCAGTTCATAAAGCTCTTAACTACTGTGCTCTAAAGTACACTAACACCCATAAACTACCTATGTACCCCTAAACCGAGGCCCCCCCACATCGCCGCCACTCTATTAAAAAATGTTGACCCCTAATCTGCCGACCGCACACCGCCGCAACCTACATTATCCCTATGTACCCCTAATCTGCTGCCCCTAACATCGCCAACACCTACATAATATTTATTAACCCCTAATCTGACCCCCCAACGTTGCCGCTACCTTACCTACACTTATTAACCCCTAATCTGCCGACCGGACCTCACCGCTACTATAATAAATGTATTAACCCCTAATCCGCCTCACTCCCGACTCAAAAACCCTATAATAAATAGTATTAACCCCTAATCTGCCCTCCCTAACATCGCTGACACCTAACTTCAAGTATTAACCCCTAATCTGGCGACCGGATCTCGCCGCTACTCTAATAAATGTATTAACCCCTAAAGCTAAGTCTAACCCTAACACTAACACCCCCCTAAGTTAAATATAATTTAAATCTAACAAAATAAAATAACTCTTATTAAATAAATTAATCCTATTTAAAGCTAAATACTTACCTGTAAAATAAACCCTAATATAGCTACAATATAACAAATAATTATATTGTAGCTATTTTAGGATTTATATTTATTTTACAGGCAACTTTGTATTTATTTTAACTAGGTACAATAGCTATTAAATAGTTAATAACTATTTAATAGCTACCTAGTTAAAATAATTATAAAATTACCTGTAAAATAAATCCTAACCTAAGTTACAATTAAACCTAACACTACACTATCAATAAATTAATTAAATAAACGACCTACAATTATCTACAATTAAATCAACTAAACTAAATTACAAAAAACAAAACACTAAATTACAAAAAATAAAAAAAGATTACAAGAATTTTAAACTAATTACACCTACTCTAAGCCCCCTAAAAAAATAACAAAGCCCCCCAAAATAAAAAAATGCCCTACTTTAAAATAAAAATTTAACAGCTCTTTTACCTTACCAGCCTTTAAAAGGGCCTTTTGCGGGGCATGCCCCAAAGAAAACAGCTCTTTTGCATTTAAATAAAACATACAATACCCCCCCAACATTACAACCCACCACCCACATACCCCTAATCTAACCCAAACCCCCCTTAAAAAACCTAACACTAAGCCCCTGAAGATCTCCCTACCTTATCTTCACCACGCCGGGTATCACCGATCCGTCCAGAAGAGGGTCCGAAGTCTTCATCCTATCCGGGAAGAAGAGGTCCAGAAGAGGGTCCGAAGGGGCATTCGGACGGGTAGACATGTTCATCCAAGTGGCATCTTCTATTTTATTTTAGAATAGGATAGGGCATTTTTTATTTTGGGGGGCTTTGTTATTTTTTTAGGGGGCTTAGAGTAGGTGTAATTAGTTTAAAATTCTTGTAATCTTTTATTTTTTGTAATTTAGTGGGGTTTTTTTTTGTAATTTAGTTTAGTTGATTTAATTGTAGATAATTATAGGTAGTTTATTTAATTAATTTATTGATAGTGTAGTGTTAGGTTTAATTGTAACTTAGGTTAGGATTTATTTTACAGGTAATTTTGTAATTATTTTAACTAGGTAGCTATTAAATAGTTATTAACTATTTAATAGCTATTGTACCTAGTTAAAATAAATACAAAGTTGCCTGTAAAATAAATATAAATCCTAAAATAGATACAATATAATTATTCGTTATATTGTAGCTATATTAGGGTTTATTTTACAGGCAAGTATTTAGCTTTAAATAGGATTAATTTATTTAATAAGAGTTATTTTATTTCGTTAGAATAAAATTATATTTAACTTAGGGGGGTGTTAGTGTTAGATTTAGCTTTAGGGGTTAATACATTTATTAGAGTAGCGGCGAGGTCTGGTCGGCAGATTAGGGGTTAATACTTGAAGTTAGGTGTTGGCGATGTTAGGGAGGGCAGATTAGGGGTTAATACTATTTATTATAGGGTTTTTGAGTCGGGTGTGAGGCGGATTAGGGGTTAATACATTTATTATAGTAGCGGTGAGGTCCGGTCGGCAGATTAGGGGTTAATAAGTGTAGGTAGGTAGCGGCGACGTTGGGGGGGGGCAGATTAGGGGGTAATAAATATAATATAGGGGTCGGCGGTGTTAGGGGCAGCAGATTAGGGGTACATAGGGATAACGTAGGTTGCGGCGGTGTACGGAGCGGCAGATTAGGGGTTAAAAATAATATGCAGGGGTCGGCGATAGCGGGGGCGGCAGATTAGAGGTTAATAAGTGTAAGGTTAGGGGTGTTTAGACTCGGGGTTCATGTTAGGGTGTTAGGTGCAGACTTATGAAGTGTTTCCCCATAGGAAACAATGGGGCTGGGTTAGGAGCTGAACGCTGCTTTTTTGCAGTTGTTAGGTTTTTTCCAGCTCAAACTGCCCCACGAGCACGAGCACGTTTTTGAAGCTGGCCGCGTCCGTAAGCAACGCTGGAGTTGCAGTGGCGGTAAATATGCCTGTACGCTCCCTTTTTGGAGCCTAACGCAGCCCTTCTGAGAACTCTAAATACCAGCGTTGTTTAAAAGGTGCGGGGGGAAAAAAACATGCGTAGCTAACGCACCCCTTCTAACGCAAAACTCTAAATCTAGGCGTTTGGGTTTTCTACTACACTACACTAAAGCTAAAATTAACCCTTCAAGCTCCCTACAAGCTACCTAATTAACCTCTTCACTGCTGGGCATAATACAAGTGTGGTGCACAGCGGCATTTAGCGGCCTTCTTATTACTAAAAAGTAATGCCAAAGTCATATATGTCTGCTATTTCTGAACAAAGGGGATCCCAGAGAAGCTTTTACAACCATTTGTGCCATAATTGCACAAGTTGTTTGTAAATAATTTCAGTGAGAAACCCAATGTTTGTAAAAAAGTTTACAAATTTTTTTATTTGATCGCATTTGGCGGTGAAATGGTGGCATGAAATATACCAAAATGGGCCTAGATCAATACTTTGGGTTGTCTACTAAAAAAAATATTATATACATGTGAAGGGATATTCAGGGATGATTCCTGACAGATATCAGTGTTACAATGTAACTATGGCTAATTTGAAGGGAAAAAAATAGCAAAGTGCTACTTGTACTTATTGTACTTGTACTTACATGTTTTTGCAAATAAAGCAAAAAATTTTGGGGGTCAAAGTTAGAAAAAGTGTGTTTTTTCCATTTTTTCATCATATTTTATATTTTATTTATAGTAATTTATAAGATATGATGAAAATAATATCTTTAGAAAGTCAATTTAATAGCAAGAAAAAGTATATAATATGTGTGGGTACAGTAAATGAGTAAGAGGAAAATTACAGCTAAACACAAACACCGCATATATGTAAAAATAGCTCTGGTCCCAAACTGTAAGAAAATTTAAAAATGGTCTGGTCACTAAAGGGTTAAAGTCACTGTAGCAAGCAAACAGGGAAATTATAGGTGAAAATTTTGATTTGCACACAAGTTAATATCATTATCATCATCTAGTTCTCTAAAGGGATTTTCATGTAATTATCTAGATGCTGAGCTGTTTTATAAATTAAGTAATATCCACTGTTTGTGATTGTACCTGTGTTACTTTCAGACCCTTCAAGATCAAAAAAAGTGCTTTATAGGACATAAGTTATTTCAATCCAATCAATCAATCAATCAATCAATATGCAAACAGTATGAGATGTGTCAGGGTACATGTAAAGTAACCTTAAATAAACTACCAATGTATTATGGAATCTAATATTTCATTTTTTAGCTAAAATCTAATTTGACATGAATTGTGTGGGCTGTAGCCATGGCAGACCAACCCCCACTTCTTCTTGGTTACATAGGAAAGAACAAAAAGGTTTAGCTCTTTGTATAAGATAAGGCCAGTGAGCCACTTCAAAGTAAATATTAGCATTTTGTTAACCCTCAGATGTGTATGTCCATATATGGATTTTCCTGTCCCAAATGGATAATAGATTTAAAGACCCCCCTCCCTGCTCAATACAGAGAGAGACTAAATGTCTGTAAAAAACCCTTTGGTGGAAGCTATGCATCACTAAAGCCAGGAATATAGTAATTAGCACAGACCTGTTAATTGTCCCTGAGCCAACTAAATACACATAAAGCAGCTGAACTCATTTTTACCTACAGACATATGGGAATGTTGTGCCTAAATCTTCATAATAATTTAAAATACACAGATCATATTAAAGACATATATATATATATATATATATATATATATATATATATATATATATATATATTGATCTAAAACTGATACTATATTGGATAAATGTCTGCTGTATTTAACAAGTAGCTATACAGTCAATTTAAAATGTCCAATTTATTTTAAGAATTAATACCCTATTCTTTTTATTTTTCAGGCATCTAATAAGTACAAATATAACAGTGTTTTAAATAATATCATATGTTTTATACACTCAGCAAGAGATATACAGATATGAAATATTTATATGGGATTGTAATAAATATGAAACCACATCTGATTGCTGATCTCAAGGTATGTATGTGATATTAAGATGATAACTGAGATATTAATTCGATCCATGCTAAAAGTATTAAAATCCCTTTAAATACCCATATATTTTAAATGTATAAGAATTACTTTGTATTAATAGAAATATATCATATCTAGTCTTGAAATGCTCAGGATGAGTGGCATGATGTGGTCCAATACACATGGAAAATGTAACTTATTAATACTAGAAAATATAATACATTGTAAAAATATATATGAATCCATATTAAACTGTAGCAGCATTGATGGTAAAACTGCATTTCTGGGTATCTGCTGCCACCTATGGTTCAAAAATGATACTGCAGCCAAGAGGCATTTGGCTGCTCAGGGAGACGTTTCCCAAAATAACCTATGAGATGTTCAGATCCGAGGGCGAATCAGAGACAAGCATCGAAGGGCCTATCATCCCAGTTTCACCAATCTTCAGAATAAAAAGGGATGGGGTTATATCATGTGATATAACCTCATGCAAGAGGATAGGAGAGAGCTAGCTGATTGCTAAATTTTTGACTGATAACTTTGCTGCCATTTTGGGACACAGTCACTATAAGCAAAATTGGGCTACCTTTTATTATCAATATTGCAATACCTTTATTCATATGAGGTGAAACAAGAAATTCTGAAAACTGAAACATCGATTTGGTTATTTGGGGTAAAGTATAAGTGATTGATAAATATATATAATATTTAAATTAAAGGTATTTGGTAACTATAACTAGATTGCAGTTAGTAATTTTATGTTTGAATATTTTTATTTGTTTTAATAATAAACTATTACAAAAATAAACATAAACATACCATTCTCTCCATTGAACTCTATTATCTGGCGTTTCAAGAGAAAAATTCACAGTATTGTATTGTTGTTCAACTTTTGGTGCAAATTAATAACTTTGTTATAACCGCAATGTATTCCAGATGCTTTCACATAAGTCTTTTTAATTCAAGAGCTAGTGGATAATACCAAAGTCCTGTGATCACCCAGCTTTGGTGATTTTTAGTCCATAATTCTGTTATCCTGTCGGAGCTCTTCTTTATTGTAAGAAAGACTTGTATTTTTGTAATACCTGTTTTTATGGTTATTCTATATAAACATACATCAAAATAAAACAGTGAGTCTGAAAATACCCGCTCCATCTATAGACATTCTGGGTTAAACGGGACTCCAGTGAGAGAAGGTAAATTTAAATAAACTGGGTAAAAGGAGGATAGAAAAGGGTAGGAAAAGGGTAGGGGGTGACGACATACCATTCTTTCTTTTTTAGTTGTTATCTTAAGTCTGTGCTATGTGTACATTAGTAGATGGAGCTGTTTGTAGTCATGTTGACCACTTTGAGTTGCATTTCCCAGTGTTCCTATATATTTAAGGTTCATTTACCTATCCAGTAATACCATACTGCTTGGACTGTTTCTTTATTGTCTAGAGTACTTGATGCCAGCTCATACATAGTATATGTATGTTGGATTTTATTATATATTTCTGTCCAGGTTGGGCTCCCCGTTTTCCAATATCTGGCTATGCATATCCTTGTGACTGTGCATAGAATCTTAATAAATGTGTTAATATGTTTATTGTATGCGCCTATATGTTCATGTAGGAGAGCCTGTTGAATTGTGAGGTTAATATTTTTGTCTAGGATTTGACTGAGGAAGGTTGATAGCCATTTCCAAATCCCTGTAATTTCCCTACAGTCCCACCACATATGTCTGTCCGTTCCTATTTCTCCGCACCCTCTGTAACAATATATACTTCCCTGTGTGTGCATATGAGCAGTTCTCATAGGTGTTAAATACCATTGATAGATGGTTTTAATAATGTTTTCTTTGAGGTCAACACTAATCAACCCTTTCTCTGCATTTTGGAATGTAAGTTCCCAATCTTTAGTGTCTTTATAGATAAGTAGTTCCCTTTCCCATGCCAACATGGTTGTTGTTTTTGTATTGATCTGTATAGTTTGCATGGCGATGTATAGGATAGAAATGGCGTGTTTGTTGCGGTCTGCCGTTTTACAAAAGAGTTCTATTGGGGTTGTGGTGTTTTCTCTCGGGTGTCTCAAATATGTTTGTATAGCTGACTGTATTTGTAGATACATATACCAGTGTAATTTCAATGGACTGATTTTCGTTTGGAGTTGGGTAAATGAGAGTGTATTTCCACTCTCTAGGTAGTCAGCCACTCTATATAGGCCCTTATTTTCCCATTTTTTAATTTGTGTCCTGAGTTCATTAGGTAATATAAATCTGATCGGCATATATAGAGAGTATTTTGGGATTAGTTTGTATTTAGTTCTCGCGATTTTCCATGTAGCTACTGTAAGGTTTGTCGTGTAAGGTTCAAGTGTCTCTTTATTAGTGTGTGCTCTCTCTGGGTCCCAAATAATGGTATCACTCTCACCCCACCCATCTAAATTTGCTTCTAAGTTAGGCCATATAATCTCTTTAGATCTCTTCAGTAATAAAATGTCTTGTGCCACCCTGGCAGAGTTATAATAATCTATTAAGTTAGGAGCCCCAATGCCTCCCAGTTTCTTATGTCTATTTAAGGTTGATTTCGCTATTCTGCTTATCTTATTACCTCTAATGAAGATTTGAATCTCTTTTTGTATTGCTTCTAAGTCTGCTTTTACTATTTTAATGGGTAAGGTTCTAAATAGATACAATATCCTTGGTAAGGCATTCATTTTTACCGCCGCCACCCTACCCAACCATGAGAAGTTAAAACTTTTCCATTTTGACAGGTGTTTTTTAATTTGTTTGAATAATGGGTATAGTTTACACTGTATAGCTTTGTTGGGCATTTTGGAAGGTAAATTCCCAGGTATTTTATGGATTGTTTCATCCATTTGAAATTAAAGTTTGACTCTAATAGTATCTGGGTCTTTCTGGGGATCTCAATGGGGAGGGCTTCACATTTTTCTGCGTTTATTTTAAAGCCCGAAATGGTAGCAAAGGTATTTAGAGTATGGTAGAGGTTAGGCAGCAATATCATTGGGTTCGTTAAAGTCAGCAGTATATCGTCCGCGAATAGGGCTAGTTTATATTCTTCCTTATTTATCTTAACTACCGTTATGTCTGTCTGTGCGCAAATTTTGGCAGCAAGTGGCTCTATGCATAGGGTGAAAAGTAGCGGGGACAGGGGACACCCCTGTCTCGTCCCGTTACGAATTGGGAAGGGCTGAGATTTATATCCTGCTGATGATACATGAGCTCCTGGAGAGGAGTAAATTGCTTTCAATGCTTTAATTATTGCTCCTTCAAATCCCATCTTTTGTAGTACCAGGAACATATAGCCCCAATCAATTCGGTCGAACGCTTCTCCGCATCCAATGACAGGAGCAGAGAAGGCGCTCGCGTTTCCTTCAGGGTTAGAATTAAGTTAGTGACTCTTCGTACATTATCTGGGGCTTCTCTGCCTTTAATAAATCCCACTTGGTCTGGATGGACCAAGTGTGGCAAAATATGTTTAAGTCGATTTGCTAATATTTTCGTCTGGATTTTAAGATCTTGGTTGATTAGGGAGATTGGGCGGTAATTGTGACACTTTTTGTGCTCTCTCTCGGGTTTGGGGATTACCACAATTATAGCAGCTAATTATTCGGGTGGGATATTCCCTCCCTCCATTACATGGTTACAGAATTTAACAAGGTGCAGGGTTAATGTTGCTTTAAAAAGCTTATAGCATTCGCCTGGGAAACCGTCTGGTCCCGCCGCCTTTCCTGGTTTTAGATCTTTGATGGCCCCTAGCACTTCTGCAGTAGATATGGGTGCATTTAGTGTTTCCCTTTGTTCGTTAGATATGGTTTGTAGTAAGTTGTGGGTGAAAAATGTTGAGGTGAGTCTTTCAGTCTCCTTATTATGTACGACCTTTCTCCCGTTATATAGCTCGCCATAATACCTTGCAAAAGTATCTACTATTTCCTGCGGGTGTAAGGTCACTTTGTTCTCTGGTGTTTCAATGTGGGGAATCGCTGAGGCCCTGCATCTTTCTCTAATTTTATATGCCATATATCTGTCCGGTTTATTTGCGAATATAAAATATTGTGCCTGAAGTTTCTGAATAGCTTTAGTGGCTTGCGACTGAAGGAGTGTAGCCAATGCAGTTTTTTTAGATTGAAGAGTCTGTTGAATAGCTTTTGCCTTAGTGAGTTTGTGTCGTCTTTCTAGTTCCTCTATTTCTGTGTGTAATTGTTTTAAGTTTTGTCTGTACTTCCTAATCTGTAATGTTTTTTCTTTGATAAGTATCCCCCTCAAAACCGCCTTATGAGCCGCCCATGTGATCCCTGGATTAAATACAATGTCCGTGTTGATCTGCCAATATTCTGTTAGCAATTTAAGTATATTGTCGTGTGTTTGGGGGTTTCTAACGTATGTTTTGTCAAAAGTCCACGTTTTACTCCTACTTGTATCGCACAGTCCATCCAACTGTAAGGTAACGATCGAGTGATCAGACCACACGCATGCATGAATCTGAGAGCTGTTCAGTAAAGGCTGTAGTATCTGGCTTACAAATATATAGTCCCATCTAATGTAAGATTTGTGCGTTGCCGAGTAGAATGTGGTGTCATTAGTTAAACCATATAATGTGGTCCATGTCTCTATCAGGGAATGGGATAGTAGACTTTCTTTTATTGATTTAACAATGCGGTTATGTCTGGTTTGTTTGTTAGTCAGGAGTTTAGTTCCAGTTGGATTGATGAGTCTTATGGTAATATTGAAATCCCCGGCTAAAAATATTTTGGTATGGGACCATTGTGTGAGATGTGTTGAAAAAAGCTGTGTTGATTCTCGTTAGGTGCATAGATATTGCACAGTGTGATTTCCGAGTCTAGTATGCGTCCTTTTACTATAATATATCTCCCTTCAGCGTCCGTAATTATAGTTTCTTGTATAAAATTAAGGGAAGAGTGTATGAGGATTGATGTGCCCCTTTTTTTGGATGTTGCTGTTGAGTGATAATGAGTATTAAAATATCTTGCCCAATATTTTGGGATATTATCGTTAAGTAAATGGGTTTCCTTCAGGAATAGGATGTTGGCATGTAAGGAGGTGTATTGTGACATTGCCATTCTCCTTTTTACATCTGTGTTTAAGCCCCTGACATTATGGGACAATATCTTTATGGTGGGGGTCATGGTAATATGTCTATGTTGTGAAGTTGCAAAATGAAATTTGTTACCTTCAGGTTTTTGGACTGGGACTCTAGTCGTAAAAGTTGTGAGTGATCAGGATTGTAACTGCTGGCCTGTACTATGTCGTCACCGGGAAGGGGAGGGAGACTGAAAAAAAGGTACATAATCATTAACATAAGAAACAGTAATTTGAGATCCTCAATATGAGGACCCTGAGAGGGTAACTTGTAACATAGCATGAGCATAAACAAGAAAACAGGAAAACTTAGAGCACTAGGGGAGGTCATATCCCCACAACATCATATAACATGTGGATCGACATTGTAACATAAAGTCACTAGGAGTAGGGAACACTGGAAGAGTGTTTGCTAAATGTTGGGGTTTAGAGAACCCTACTCTCAGGGATTTTGAGGGCACTCCAGAGTTATCCCCATCTACTGTACCTTTATCTACTCCCGGTTGTCCTTTCAGCTATGAGTGGTGTGTAATACACCAAATTACAGTCTTGACTCCTTTGTGGGGTGGTTTCTTTTGTTTTTTGTTTCTTATGATTGATTGTCTGCCACTTAGATGTATCCGGATGTCTGTCAGTGTCTTTGCTCTTCGCTGGGCCAGGTGTCGTGCTTGGAATGTTAGGGGTTTCTAGCTCCAAGATCTTACAGACCTCTGGTATGTCTTCTGGTTCCTTAAGTGTAATTGTCTTAGAGTCTTTGGTGATATGTAAGGCGAATGGGAACCCCCATCTATACGGGATCTGATGTTTTCTGAGCAGGCTGGTGAGAGGACGAAGGGCTCCCCTCCTCTGGAGAGTTTTGATGCTAATGTCCTGATAAAATTGAATCACATTGCCTTGATGTTTGTATGTTGGATTTTTCCTTGCCGCCTGTAGAATTTTTTCTTTGTCCGGGAAGAAAGTTAACTTTGTTATAATGTCTCTCGGGGGTAAGCCTGGCTTAGGTTTAGGTTTCAGCACTCTATGTGCTCTTTCTATATGGAAAGTGTAATCTTACGGAGAGTTTGTAATCTGGGTAAACAGTTGAGTAAGATAGGCTAGAATCTCTGATGGGGCTACTTCTTCTGGTACTCCTTTAAGACGGATATTATTCCTCCTGCTCCTATTCTCTAAATCTTCCAGCTTGTCTTGGAGTTCTTCCATTGCTTGTTGTTGTGTAGACATAGCCTGAGACATTTCATCCATTTGGTCTACCATGGAGTCTTTTCTATCTTCTAGAGTTTCTATTCTATTACCCATCTCCATTAGATCTGATTTGATTTCAGAATGGCTACTGGTCACCGATGTATGTATGGAGTCAATCTTCTCCCATAACTTCTCGAAGTTGTCTGCAATATCCTTTTTGGATACTAAGTTTCTGAGGTCGGCTTTTGTTAACGGGCTTTTGTCGTGTATCTGCTGTTGGGAGTCAGTGTCTGATTCTTCCTCTGCTTCTGTTTCCATTGCTTGTTTGCTTATTTGAGCAGGCTTAAAGAATGTAGATACAGCTGAAGATTTTATAGTTTTATCTCCTTTAATGGGTCTCTTAGAAGCCATTTTGTTGAAAAATGGGAGTAAATTCTGCAAGTGATGGGGCTGTAAAGTGTTCACACCTCCTCTTCAGCCGAAGAGGCTATCTCTCACTGAGCAGTGAATTGCAGGATGTTTAGGCTAATATTAAATCCGGTGTGATTCCGGTTTTTCTTTGGTGGGTAGATACTGGCAGACAATCTATATAAAGGATGAAACTTGAGGTATGGCGCTGTTTTCACAGCATATAGAAAATCACATTAATGTTGTAATCATGGTAGTAGCTGATGTTTGACTCTCCCCTGCACAAGCCTGGGTGCTATTCACATTCTAACTGAGCCAACTGTTATCCAATGTTACAATTGAGTCTTCTAGCCTCTTGTCTATAGTGGATTGTAATCCCCCCTATGTTACTGTATATGTACTTCAAGGGGTGCGGACAGCCCAAAATGCTGTCAATGGAGATTGTGGTATTTATTGAGTCCTCAGCTAGACATCAACTGAGTGTGCGGTGCAAGACCTCCAAGACAGTCAGTGACCTCCCTCTCCCCAGGGAATTTATCCTCACAGGATGATCACGGGAAGGGTAGCTGGGGTATGACCTGTCACCACACGCGGATGACAGGAAAGGGGGGGGGGGGAGAGGGTGTTGGCAAGAATAAGCAGAGAAGAGAGAAAAAAAGGTCAAGATGAAATTCACTTCTGTAGTTTTGTTGCGTTTAAGTAGCTTGTTGTTGGAAGAAGCAAAGACATCTATCTTAATATCTGCCAAGGTGCAGAGAAGCCAACCTGCATGGGGTTAAAGAACTCCCTGGGATGTCTATAGACTGTTTTCTGGGAGAAAGGGATTGTATGTAGTGCTGGATGATTTTTGTTTCACTTTATTTGTGTATAGGGGTCAAGGTAGTTGGTGTTATAGTTAGTGGACTTACACCAAGGTTTATCAACACCTTTTTTTCTTTTTTATTTATTTAGATAGCGTTGTGTTGTCTTTAGTATTTGTTTATTTATTTAAGGCTGCCAGTTAAGTCGTGAGAGCCCTGTGGCGTTCAAACTACATTCAATTATCGTGAGGAGTAAGGTACACCGCAATTTCAGTTTCTATGAGTTATGTGTTGCGCTGCCCCACTTATCAGCCAAGAAGTCTATTGTGATCAGCAATCACCAGAGGTCCTATTAAAACTAGTTGCGCAGCTCTAACATCTCTCCCCCTGCTGCATCTCACTGTCTCTTCCGGCTTCACTCAGTGGCCTGCTGTGACGTCACCCAGCAATGGCGCTTTTCGCGCCTTTTTGACGCTGTTTAATTCTTAACCCTGGCAGCTGGCATTGTAATCCCCAATGTCCCTCTGACTTTCCAGTACTTCTATTCTGCCCCAACGTGTAGAGGGGAAGGTTGGTCTTGCGGGATCTTTGGGTTCCGGACTGTCCGTTGGTCCTCTGCAATCTCGGCCCCAGTTACATCTCCAGCAGGGGTGATAGAATATCGATCTTTCCGACCTTTAGTGTCACAAAGTTCCCGACCTCCACACACACAGAAGTGCTCCTCGATTCAGCGTAAATTGGCACTTTTAAATATTTAAAATCACAAATTTCCGCAGGAGCTCTCTCAAACTCCGTCTGCTCTGCTCTTAGGCTAGCTCCGCCCCCCGCAGTTAGTAATTTTAAAAGGGCACAATTTGTATTTTAAGTTATATCCATAGTCCTGTGTAGTCTTAGCTAGTTATTATTGCTAAATAATTTATTTACTAGACAGGGTTTTATACACCAGATTTATAAATCAGTCATTATAGTGAACTCTTTCAGAACTGTACATAAACTGGTTATTGTGATTAAATCCCTGATAGTTATTAATTAAGCATAGTAAGTTGGTAATCTATATTGGGCATTGAACTAGAGTTATTGATTAATAACAGAAGATTCTGGTATTTTATTGTGGTATTTTAATGTGTTCATTTTGAATAAGGTAAATTGTAAAGGTATATTTTTTATGATCTTTGTATAGAATATTGTAACAGCATAAGGGTGTATCATTTGATTCATAATCTGGTTTCTATAAATATAATTCAATGTGTTTATAACTTTAACTAATATAAAGAATTTAGGAATAAATATTGATTTTAATTGTTTTATATATATGCATTTTTAATTGGAGGTTTGTTTTTATGAATAATTATTAAATTAATTATATTATAACCCGGCCATATACTGACAGATGCCAAAACACATTTACAGAAGGTTTATGCAGTTCCCCTATGGAGTAATCATGATTCACATATATTGCATACGTTATCAAAATTTGAGAAGCTTATTTTAGGTCAAGTTCCTCAATTGTTTAGTCACATTACTATAAATTAGCTTGTCATTATCTAAGGGAAATTGTTTGCAGAGTTGAACTGCTACTTATCCCCCCCCCCCCCCAATGTTTTATTAAATAAATATAGTTAATTTTATATTTTTGTTATGTGTTTGTGTTGCAAGGTGGTGCTGTGTATGGGTGCCTGACTTGTTTGATAACATCTGACACACATTATCCAAGACTATCACAGTACATTTACAAAATAAATAAATAAAGCAGCAGCATCACTAATGATATGCTTCTTATTTATTCCAAAGAGAGATAACACTTAGCATGACTATGTTTTGGGTTATTTGCCCTTAATTATGTCAGTACATTTAAAAACTAGTATATAGGAGATCCATACATGTAATGGCCATAAAACTATAGTTCAATATTTTAATTATTCTGGTGGGCCTTACATTGTTTATGTTTATTAAGAACATTGTTGCTGGATCATATCTGAATTATATTGTATAGCAGATTGGACAAAAAAGCAAGGAAGAAAATGCCCTAATATGTTATAACATTTTATTATTACACTATACCTTACATATAGCTGTGTGTTAACCCCTGCAAAGGGTTTAAACATATCGATAATGTCAGCTGAAGA